>NC_088240.1:29482938-29782938 GCF_036934945.1 Oncorhynchus masou masou
GTTTTGTGGTGTGTTTTGTCTTGGAGTTTTTCATAGGTATTGGGATTGTGGCTTAGTGGGGTTTTCTAGCTTAGTCTATGGCTGTCTGAAGTGGTTCTCAATCAGAGGCAGGTGTTTATCGTTGTCTCTGATTGGGAACCATATTTAGGCAGCCATATTCTTTGAGTGTTTCGTGGGTGATTGTTCTGGTTTCTGTCTCTGTGTTACTTTGCACCAGTATAGGCTGTTTCGGTTTTCGTGTTGCTTTTGTATTGATTTGTGTTTGCTTTGTTTTATTAACATGAATCTCAATAGCCACGCCGCATGTTGGTCCGACTCTCCTTCACATAAAGAAAGCCGTTACACCTTGTCATAACACAATTGACTGGCTCAAACGCATTAAGAAGGAATGAAATTCCACAGATAAACTTTTAAAAAGGTACACATGTTAATTGAAATGCATTCCAGATGTCTACCTCATGAAGCCGGTTGAGAGAATTCCAAGAGTGTGTAAAGCTGTCATCAAGGCCAATGGTGGCTACTTTGAAGAATCTCAAACATAAAATACATTTTTATTTGTGTAACACTTTTTTGGTTACTACATGATTCCATGTGTTGTCTTCACTATTATTCTACAATGTAGAAAAAAGTACAAATAAAGAAAATCCATTGAATGAGTAGGCGTGTCCAAACTTTTGACTGGTACTGTATATATTATTTTAGAAGTATTTTTTCGCAATATCTTTTCCTTCTTAATTATTTTCCCCTATCCCTGCCACCCCATCCCCTAATTGGAGTATAGTAATGGACAACAATACTTCAACTTCCAGCTTATACATACTACATAAATTTCACGAACAGTATATTTTACATTAGTTATCTTTTATTTGTATAAGTCCCAGTCTTCAGCTACCCTCAACCCCTCCCATCTATCTCTGAAGACCATCCAGTTTTATTTTTTAGCTGTGCTGTAATGTTTCACAAACTTCTGAACCTTTCTATTCTCATAGTTTCTGAAGATTGTAAATTAAAGATAAACACCTTTGCTAAGAGTATTCTTCTTATAAGAGTATTATATTATTGATCGATTGACCAGGACTTTTTAAATCACCCAGCAGTGGTATTTGCTGCTGCTGGCCAACAGCATATCACCCTGCATACCACTGCTGGCTTGCTTCTGAAACTAAGCCGGGTTGGTCCTGGTCAGGTCCTGGATGGGAGACCTGATGCTGCTGGAAGTGGTGTTGGAGGGCCAGTAGGAGGCACTCTTTCCTCCAGTCTAACAAAATATCCCAATGCCCCATGCCAGTGATTGGGGACACTGCCCTGTGGGTGCCGTCTTTCAGATGAGATGTTAAACTGGTGTCCTGACTCTCTGAGGTCATTAAAGATCCCATGGCACCTAATGTAAGAGTAGGGGTGTTAACCCTGGTGTCCTGGCTAAATTCCCAATCTGGCCCTCAAACCATCACGGTCACCTAATAATCCCCAGTTTACAATTGGCTTATTCATCCCCCTCCTCTCCCCTGTAACTATTCCCCAGGTCGTTGCTGCAAATGAGAATGTGTTCTCAGTCAACTTACCTGGTAAAATAAAGCATAAATAAAATTAATTAAATTTGCAAAGTTAGCTTCAGGTACATGTTGCAATTTTTCAGCCATTCCTGAACATGCGACCAAAAACAAGCTACATATGGGCAATACCAAAACAAGTGATTTCATGATTCTGTCTCTTCACAACAAAATCTGCAGAGCTGGAATGGTTGTATCCCCCATATATTTAACATTCTATTTGTTGCAATAATTTTGTATAATCGGTTAAATTGAAAAACTGAGTTTTGAATCCGGCGTTGTATATCATAAACCCTGTGCCATGGAGTCGGTGCATTAAAAATCTCCTTTCAACTATTTTGCAACCTGTATGGTGCATCTGTCAATTTTTCAGTCCTTAAATGAAACTGGTATACTTGTTTTATTCATCACAATTTTCTTTAGACCATTTTGGTCTTTAATGCAGGGCCGACAGTCAAGTTACTGCACTAGGGCTGTTAATGATATCATTCACAAAGATTGTTCTGTTTATTTATTTTATTTTTTAAATGAATTATTATATCTGAGTTTAACCATAATATTTATTTTCTGTCTTTTCTGGTGGATAAAACTGAAAATGCAACCAGCTTTGTATTGCTTGTTTAAAAAATAGCAAGATTTTGGAGATTATTTCATATTCAAATTAGCCAAAAGTGGGAGGTTGTAATCTGAAATAAGGGCAAAAGGACATTCTTGAGCATGGGGTGAACCATTCTTATTAATCTATGAGAGAACCAGTTCGGATTTAAGTATAGTTTTTGTATGATTGAAGCCTTTAGTGAGAGGTCCAATGCTTTAATATCATTTTTGCCCACCGAAATCATATTCATCATATAAATATGCCCGTTTAATTTTGTCTGGCTTGCCGTTCCAAAGAAAGTGGAATATTTTTTGCTCATATAATAAGAACACCATACCTACTGTGAAGCATGGGGGTGGAAACATCATGCTTTGGGGCTGTTTTCCTGCAAAGGGACCAGGACGACTGATCCGTGTAAAGGAAAGAATGAATGGGGCCATGATTCATGAGATTTTGAGTGAAAACCTCCTTCCATCAGCAAGGGCATTGAAGATGAAACGTGGCTGGGTCTTTCAGCATGACAATGATCCCAAACACACCGCCTCGGCAACGAAGGAGTGGCTTAGTAAGAAGCATTTCAAGGTCCTGGAGTGGCCTAGCCAGTCTCCAGATCTCAACCCCATAGAAAATCTTTGGGGGGTGTTGAAAGTCCGTTTTGCCCAGCAACAGCCCCAAAACATCACTGCTCTAGAGAAGATCTGCATGGAGGAATGGGCCAAAATACCAGCAACAGTGTATGAACCTTGTGAAGACTTACAGAAAATGTCATTGCCAACAAAGGGTATATAACAAAGTATTGAGATAAACTTTTGTTATTCACCAAATACTTATTTTCCGCCATAATTTGCAAATAAATTCATTAAAAATCCTACAATGTGATTTTCAGGAATTTATTTCCTCATTTTGTCTGTCATAGTTGAAGCATACCTATGATGAAAATTACAGGCCTCTCTCATCTTTTTAAGTGGGAGAATTTGCACAATTGGTGGCTGACTAAATACTTTTTGCCCCACTGTATATAGGTAAACTGGGATATGACTAATTAATTAATTAGGGTGATTTTTCCAGAAATAGACAGGTGTTGTCCTTTCCATGGTAGCAAAATATTTAACTTTCTATTAGGGAAAGGGAGATACCTAGTCTATGTTTCACGGAATCGTGGCTGAATGACGACATGGATATTCAGCTAGCGGGATATACGCTGCACCGGCAAGATAGAATGGCACACTTCGGTAATACGAGGGGGGGGCAGTCTGTGCATATTTGTAATCAACAGCTGGTGCACGAAATCTAAGGAAGTCTTGAGATTTTGCTCGCCTGAAGTAGAGTATATTGGCCACACTATTTGCCTAGAGTGTTTTCAGCTATACTTTTCGTGGCTGTTTATTTACCACCACAAACAGATGCTGGCACTAAGACCGCACTCAGTCAGCTGTATAAGGAAATAAGCAAACAGGAAACCACTCACCCAGAGGTGGCCGGAGACTTTAATGCAAGAAAACTTAAATCAGTTCTACCAAATTTCTATCAACATGTTAAATGTGGAACCAGAGGGGGAAAAAAATCTAGATCACTTGTACTCCACACACAGAGACGCGTACAAAGATCCCCCTCGCCCTCCATTTGGTAAATACAACCACAACTCTATCCTCCTGATTCCTGCTTACAAGCAAAAATTAAAGCAGGAAGCACCAGTGACTCGGTCTATAAAAAAGTGGTCAGATGAAGCAGATGCTAAACTACAGGACTGTTTTGCTATCACAGACTGGAACATGTTCCGGGATTCTTCCGATGGCATTGAGGAGTACATCACATCAGTCACTGGCTTTTTCAATATGTACATAGAGGATGTGGTCCCCACAATGACTTTACGCACATACCCCAACCAGAAGCCATGGATTACAGGCAACATTCGCACTGAGCTAAAGGGTAGAGCTGCCACTTTCAAGGTGTGGGACTCTAATCCGGAAGCTTATAAGAAATCATGCTATGCCCTGTGACGAACCATCAAACAGGCAAAGCGTCAATACAGGGCTAAGATTGAATCATACTACACCGGCTCCGACATTCGTCGGATGTGGCAGGGCTTGCATACTATTACAGACTACAAAGGGAAGCACAGCCGCGAGCTGCCAGGAGACACGAGCCTACCAGACAAGCTTAATCACTTCTATGCTCGCTTCGAGGCAAGCAACACTGAGGCATGCATGAGAGCATCAGCTGTTCCGGATGACTGTGTGATCACGCTCTCCATAGCCGACGTGAGTAAGACCTTTAAACAGGTCAACATTCACAAGGCCACGAGGCCAAATGGATTAATCAGGACGTGCTACGTGCATTTGCTGACCAACTGGCAGGTGTTTTCACTGACATTTTAAACATGTCCCTCATTGAGTCTATAATACCAACATGTTTCAAGCTGACCACCATAGTCCCTGTGCCCAAGAACACGAAGGCAACCTGCCTAAATAACTACAGACACGTAGCACTCAATTCCGTTGCCATGAAGTGCTTTGACAGGCTAGTCATGGCTCACATCAACAGCATTATCCCAGAAACCCTAGACCCACTCCAATTTGCATACCGCCAAAACAGATCCACAGATGACGCAATCTCTATTGCACTCCACACTGCCCTTTCCCACCTGGAAAAAAGGAACACCTATGTGAGAATGCTATTCATTGACTACAGCTCAGCGTTCAACACCATAGTACCCTCAAAGCTCATCACTAAGCTAAGGATCCTGGGACTAAACACCTCCCTCTGCAACTGGATCCTGGACTTGACCCCAGATGGTGACGGGAGGTAGCAACACATCTGCCACGCTGATCCTCAACACTGGAGCCCCAGGGGTGGTTGCTCAGTCCCGTCCTGTACTCCCTGTTCACCCACGACTGCATGGCCAGGCACGACTCCAACACCATCATTAAGTTTGCAGACGACACAACAGTGGTAAGCCTGATCAATGACAAGACAGCCTATAGGGAGAAGGTCAGCGACCTGGCCCGGGTGGTGCCAGAATAACAACCTATCCCTCAACGTAACCAAGACTAAGGAGATGATTGTGGACTACAGGAAAAGGAGGACCGAGCACGCCCCAATTCTCATCGACGGGGATGAAGCGGAGCAGGTTGAGAGCTTCAAGTTCCTTGGTGTCCACATCACCAACAAACTAGAATGGTCCAAACACCAAGACAGTCGTGAAGAGGGCACGACAAATCCTATTCCCCCTCAGGAACTAAACATATTTGGCATGGGTTCTATGATCCTCAAAAGGTTCTACAGCTACAACATTGAGAGCATCCTGACTGGTTGTATCACTGCCTGCTACGGCAATTGCTCGGCCTCCGACCACAAGTCACTACAGAGGGTAGTGCGTACAGCCCAGTACATCACTGGGGCTAAGCTGCCTGCCATCCAGGACCTCTACACCAGGCGGTGTCAGAGGAAGGCCCTAAAAATTGTTATAGACAGTCATAGACTGTTCTCTCTACTACTGCTTGGCAAGCGGTACCGGAGTGCCAAGTCTAGGACAAAAAGGCTTCTCGACAGTTTTTACCCCCAAGCCATAAGACTCCTGAACATGTAGTCGAATGGCTACCCAGACTATTTGCATTGTTTGCCACCCCCAACCCCTCTTTTACGCTGCTACTACTCTCTGTTCATCATATATGCATAGTCACTTTAACTATACATTCATGTACATACTACCTCAATTGGCCCGACTAACCAGTGTCTGTATGTAGCCTCTCTACTTTTATAGCCTCGCTACTGTTATTTTCACTGTCTTTTTACTGTTGTTTTTATTTATTTTACTTACCTATTGTTCACCTAATACCTTTTTTGCACTATTGGTTTGGTTAGAGCCTGTAAGCAAGCATTTAACCTCTTACACTTATGGTGGCGCTATTTCATTTTTGGAAGAAAAACGTTCCCGTTTTAAACAAGATATTTTGTCACAAAAAGATGCTCGACTATGCATATAATTGCTACTGTTCGAAAGAAAACACTCTGACGTGTCCAGAAATACAAATATCTTCTCTGTGCGTGCCCTTTAACGTGAGCTTCAGGCAAAACCAAGATGACTTGGCATCCAGGAAATGACAAGGATTTTTGAGGCTCTGTCTTTCATGATCTCCTTATATGGCTGTGAACGCAAGAGGAATGAGTCTGCCCTTTCTGTCGTTTCCCCAAGGTGTCTGCAGCATTGTGACGTATTTGTAGGCAGATCGTTGGAAGATTGACCATAAGAGACCACATTTACCACGTGTCCGCCCGGTGTCCTGCGCCGAAATTGGTGCGCAAAAGTCACCTGCCAGTATTTTTCCATGGGGCACAGAGAGAAAGCAAGCTTCCATGAACTGCATGTCAATGAAGAGATATGTGAAAAAACACCTTGAGGATTGATTCCAAACAACGTTTGCCATGTTTCGGTCGATATTATGTAGTTAATCCGGAAAAAGTTTCACGTTGTAGGTGACTGCATTTTCGGTTCGTTTCGGTAGCCAGGCGCAATGTAGAAAACGGAACGATTTCTCCTACACACAGACGCTTTCAGGAAACACTGCGCATTTGGTATGTGGCTGGGAGTCTCCTCATTGAAAACATCAGAAGCTCTTCAAAGGTAAATGCTTTTATTTATTTGGTTATCTGGCTTTTGTGAAAATGTTGCTACATGCTACACAAAATGCTATGCTAGCTTTGCATACTCTTACACAAATTAGTCAATTTCTATGGTTCAAAAGCATATTTTGAAAATCTGAGATGACAGTGTTGTTAAGAAAAGGCTAAGCTTGGGAGCAAACGCATTATTTTAATTTTATTTGCGATTTTCAGAAATCGTTAACGTTGCGTTATGCTAATGAGCCTGAGGCTTAGTCACAATCCCGGATCCGGGATGGGGAGTTTCAAGAGGTTAACTGTTGTATTCGGCACACGTGACAAATAAACTTTAATTTGATTTGATTTGAGACAGGATTGTGTCGAGGCACAGATCTGAGGAAGGGTACCAAAACGTTTCTGCAGCATTGAAGGTCCCCAACAACACAGTGGCCTCCATAATTTTTAAATGGAAGAAGTTTGGAACCACCAAGACTCTTCCAAGAGCTGGCCGACCGGCAAAACTGAGCAATCAGGGGATAAGGGCCTTGGTCAGGGAGGTGACCAAGAACCCAATGGTCACTCTGACAGAGTTTCAGAGTTCCTCTTTGGAGATGGAAACACCTTCCTGAAGGACAACCATCTCTGCAGCACTCCACCAATCATGCCTTTATGGTAGATTGGCCACTCCTCAGTAAAATGCACATTACAGCCCACTTGGAGTTTGCCAAAAGGCACCTAAAGATTCTCTGGTCTGATGAAACCAAGATTGAACTATTTGGTCTGAATGCCAATGATGCCACTTCTGGAGGAAACCCGGCACCACTCATCACCTGGTCAATACCATCCCTACGATGAAGCTGGGGGGGGGCAGCATCATGCTGTGGGGATGTTTTTCAACGCCAGGGACTGGGAGGCTAGTCAGGATCGAAGGAAATATGAACTGAGCAAAGTACAGATAGATCCTTGATGAAAAACTGTTCCAGAGTGCTCAGGATCTCAAACAACCCTAAGCACACAGCCAAGACAATGCAGGAGTGGCTTCCGGACAAGTCTCTGAATGACCTTGATTGGCCCAGCCAGAGGCCGTACTTGAACCCAATTGAACGTCTCTGGAGAGACCTGGAAATAGCTGTGCAGTGACGCTCCCCATCCAACCTGACAGAGCTTGTGAGGATCTGCAGAGAAGAATGGGAGAAATTCCCCAAATACAGGTGTGCCAAACTTGTAGCATCATACCAAAGAAGACTCGAGGCTGTAGTCACTGAATACGTATATGAATGTGATAGTTGTGTATTTATTTATTTATACATTTTTAAAAAACTGTTTTTGCTTTGTAATTATGGGATATTGCTGTATGTGTAAATTTATGAGAGGATCAATTTTAATCAATTTTAGAATAGAGCTGTAACGTAACAAAATGTGGAAAAAGTGAAGGGTTCTGAATACTTTCCAAATGCACTGTATATTACACTTAATCTTTCTTTTTGTTTTCCCTCTAACTTGTTTTGTGCCTCTATGTTACAGTTATTATTGCTATCTATCTGTACTGTGTCACATTCTGACCTTAGTTCTTTTGTTATGTCTTTGTTTTAGTATGACCAGGGCGTGAGTTGGGTGGGTTGTCTATGTTCTTTTTTCTATGATTTGGGATTTCTGTGTTTGGCCTGGTATGGTTCTCAATTAGAGGCAGCTGTCATTCGTTGTCCCTGATTGAGAACCATACTCAGGTAGCCTGGTTTCACTTTTGAGTTGTGGGTGCTTATTTTCCGTGTTAGTGTTTGTACCACACGGGACTGTTTCGTTTGTTTCACTTTGTTATTTTGTGTTTTGTAGTGTTCAGTTTGACATTGAAATGGACACTTACCACGCTGGAAATTGGTCCGATCGCTCTTACTCCTCATCAGAGGAAGAGGACGAGTGTTACATACTGTTAGATCCTCTTTTTCCTTTTTTAGGATGAATTATTTTGACCTGTTTTTGTTTTAAAGATGAGTATCGAATTGCATTTCCTCTAAACATATTTAAAAGTGGCTAATACAATAAGGGGATCTACTGTACCTTTGCCTTCTGTCTTGATTAAAAACAAGTTGTCATCCAGTAGACTCTGATGAAATTTCCAATATCCTCGCCCTCGCGGAAATTCTGTAAGAGTAATGTGCATACCAATAATTTGATGGTCCGTGTATACGATCAAATTTATTTATAATCTTACATCAGCTGATGTTACAAAGTGCTGTACAGACACCCAGCCTAAAACCCCAAACATCAAGCAATACAGGTGTAGAAACAAGGTGGCTAGGAAAAACTCCCTAGAAAGGCCAGAACCTAGGAAGAAACCTAGAGAGGAACCAGGCTATGAGGGGTGGCCAGTCCTCTTCTGGCTGTGCCGGGTGAAGATTATAACAGAACATGACCAAGATGTTCAAATGTTCATAGATGACCAGCAGGGTCAAATAATAACAATCACAGTGGTTGTCGAGGGTGCAACAGGTCAGCACCTCAGGAGTAAAAGTCAGTTGTCTTTTCATAGCCGATCATTCAGAGTATCTCTACCGCTCCTGCTGTCTCTAGAGAGTTGAAAAAAGCAGGTCTATACCAATACCAATTATTTGCAACAGCTTGCCTGCGCCGCTTCTTCTCTTCTTCTGGACAGAAGCTACCTGTCGTTCTCCTCAAAACATGTTAGCGAACGCATTTATCTAACTAACTTGAGCAGAGACATAACGTTACTGACTGAAGCTATGTAACAGTAGTCAAAGTCATTTCTAAATGTCACAGAGTTTTGTTGTGGTGCCTGCAGTCAACCATGGCACTTCTGGCATTCGTCATCAACCAAATACCACCATAGATTATCAGAGAATGCTGATCCCAGCGGTGGACGGCTAAGGCGCTCGCTTACTTTTCATGACCATACTGATTCTGTGATAGCGAACCATTCATGTGAGCTCGCGAGATCAGGCGGCTTGCGAGGCTAGTACAAACTATCAGGTTCGTGGAACTTATTGGACTGAGAAACCTGGTGAGACAAGAGACACATCATTTTGTGACGGAAACTCTTCTCTTCTTCTGTATTTTTCTTCCTGTTTCAATGGAATTTTGTCAGTTAATAATACATTGTCTTGACATCATATCAGCCTATCCCATTCATCATATTATTTTTGGCTGTTTTATTGCCCTGCACCAAAATATTTGTAAATGAAAGTTGGACTTCCTGAATCCCATGCATACAGTACATACAGGCTCTCTGTGCCTCTGACATTCATTATGTGCACTAGTGACCTATCTTCTAAAGGCTGATAAGAATGTCACATGTCCTGACATCGCAGCGCAGATTTAGTAGGCCTACACGGAGTATCTAAGTAGGCCTACACAGGGGCACTGAGACTCATCAAAATCTGACTTCAAAGAGAAGTTGTTTAACCACCCTATGTATATGAGCTAAGCTGCTCTGATACAGCTAATTTATTTCTAGCTATGTGTAATGTATTTTGTTTGTTTGTGGTTAACTCCTCAAAGCCTCTGTCGAGATCCAAGAACTTGTACAGCTTGTACTTAATTACTGTAATTGCTTCCCTACATTAAAAGCTTATGGCTTCCTCTGCAATAAGAGTAGAATGTGTATTGTAAGACAACTGTTTGATCTTGACACGTTTTAAAAAGCAGGCCCCTAGGATGTTGACAATGGGGCTCATTGATGGCCAGGCGTGTTTGTGTGTGTGCTGTGTGTTTGTGTGTGTTTAGGTTGGGCAGTAAAGCAGATTATTGTTTTTTTTGTAGACCCCCTTAATATTTTGGGGTTTGAGCCCTCTGAGAGGAATTAATTTATGTGAAGTTTTCGTCCCTGTTGAGCTGTTAGATGGTAAAATATCAACTTTTTTTTAGCCATTGATGTTTTTCCAATCCCTGATTGTCCCTTTAATGAAAAAATCTCCCCCCCACACACAGAACAACTTTTTTATTTATTCAGAAATGAAAAACACACCATTTACAACATGCTGTAAACACATTGAGTTTACTAGTATCATCAACTCCCAGCCAAAATGTATTGAAGCATATGGGGGACAAACGAACAATGATCCTTCTGACACTGTAGGCGTTTCACTACCTTGCATTCCTTCTTTCAAACCAAAATGGCCTGAGTAAGTGTGTGTGTGCGTGTGTGTGTGTGTACGCATATATGGATGGGTGCGTGGATGCATGTGCGTTCTCTTGTCTGTAGATTTCCATGAGAAGAAGAGCCAAGCAAAAGCCATCCTGCAGCGATTGTCTCAAGCTAGGCAGCTGTCAGTTGCTCTATGAACATTATTCATGCTACATTTTGCCATGCTCGTTTTGTTCTGCTAGGGGTAATTTTGGGACAATAAGCACTCCAGTGGGTAACAGAACTCCCTTTGTGGCATGCATCCCCCCGGGGACTTTAATCTCTGCCAAGGCTAACAATGAACTAGTGCTCCTCCAGAGTTACGCCAGCTCGCGCTGCTGCCAATAATACAGCTTGAGGTTCACACGCACACACACGCAAACACCCGCGTTAGCGCATGTACTGTATACATCTATAGGCCCGCTAGGTCCTCCCTGACCTGCCCTGCCAAAAGCAAGCAGCACCTGGTTCAGACGCATGCCTGTATGTTGATGAATCAAGATATCAATAATACCCACCCAGGAATCTTATCTACGACGCATCTGTTTAAGGAGAGCAATGAGAGAGGCAAAAGAATAAAGAAGTCGAGGACAGTGACTTGCAATTACCCTGATTCTTGGTCAGCTTGAAACAATCAACAGAGAGTGCGTGAAGTGGACAATTCCCAAACCTCCATGTTGTGGTTTATGGGGTAATTTCACAGCATTTCTCACCATTTGGCCCCGAAGTGACCAGGAAACGGTCAAATTATCCTCACAATGAATCTCCTTCTGTCCAAGACTGGTAGGTGCGTTGTGTTTTAACTGCTGTGGAAGAGGGAGAGAAGTCATCTGTCATGGCTGTGTCCACTGTGAAACACATTCTTGGGGTTAACGGATAGCCCATGGCACGCACACACAACCATGCACAACAACGACAAAACACAGGCAGGCAGGCAAGCAGGCGGGCGGGCAGGCAGGCAGGCGGGCGGGCGGGCGGGCGGGCAGGCAGGCAGACAGGCAGAGCCCCTGGCTGGCTGACACAGCCTTGACCACTGAAAGCTAAGTAACACAGTGATTAACAGGGTCATGGCCTGGGACTGGCCCATGTCAACACAGGTCAATGACAAACACCACCAGCCCCTAGTTCACTGAGAGGCTATTCTCATTGACGAACATTTAAGGAGAGGCAGCATGATGATATTTCAATTTACAAAATATGTACATAAACTATGAATTTACATTACATCCTTGCCTTACCTTTCGTTGTGGCTGTCAACGTGACATTCTTGCTTTGCAGCTCCAAATGAACCCCCCAACAAATCAGTATCAAAGTAGCTACTGACTAACCGGTAACCTTTCAAACTACTCAACAATGCAAGCAACTTTTACTCTTTTTTTATTACCCCCTTTTCTCCCCAATTGGTAGTTGCTGTATTGTCCCATCGCTGCAACTCCCCTACAGACTCTGTAGAGGTGAAGGGCGAGAGCCACGCATCCTACAAAAATCAACCCTGCCAAGCCACACTGCTCACTTAACCAACTGCACCGATGTGTCAGAGGAAACGTCATATAACTGGCAGCGAAATCAGTGTGCATGCACAGAGCCCCACAACAAGGAGTTGCTAGAGCACGATGGGACAAGGGCATCCCGGCCGGCCAAAACTTCCCCAGTCAATGCTGGACCAATTGTGCACCACCTCATGGATCTATTGGTCATGGCCAGCTGTGACACTGCCTGGGATTGAACTTGTGTCTGTAGTGACACCCCTAGCACTGCAATGTAGTGCCTTGGACCGCTGCGCCACTTGGGCTAACTTTCCTCTTAAACATATTAGCTGTGCTATTGAATAATGCAACAAAACCATATTACACAATAATGCAAGACAATAACACAGCTAGCTATCTATTCTAGCTAGTAACATTAGCATATCAAACAACGTTAGCATGTCAAACAATGTTTACCCCTCTCATACGGATATAAAAGAATCATAATCTCTTGAAATTCTCCTGAATTCTCATCAATGAGAACAGACCCTAAGTTCCAGTTTGAATTATTAGGAGGAGGAGATGGTTGTTGAAACCATAGAAATATAGTGACTAGAATGTACATTCCCATTCAAGTCAACATTTTGTGATGGGTGGACCAGCAGCCATATTGAGTGAGCCAAATATGGGCTCAACGGATCATGGTCTGGGGGGAGTTGTCCATTCTAGTTACTCTATTTTATGGTTGAAGCAACACAGAAATTAGATTTCTTCTGAGATGTACTTGATCTGTTTGGCACGTTCATATTTTAGCTTGTAGCCGAAGATATAATGCCTTGTAAGTGTTATTTGATGGTGTTTTAATGTATTTTTCTTAACAGTTACATTATGATAGGGTTACAGTCCAAAAATGTTAGCCACAAGCCAGAATAATGAAATCTCTAGATGCGTTCTTCAGTGAAAGCAAAGTAGTTATATTTCTAATACTCATTTTGATGTGTCACTTATGGGATACACCTTAGGGCGAGGTCACAAGGTCAAAGTATCCAATCACACAGCTTCGAGTGGAGAACGAGATGAGCCCTCTCCTCCAAAAAAGGAGGTACTCGCCTGCTAACTGGTCATTCTCACCTGTCTTCCTTGCAGAAGTGACTGTGTTCACTAAAAGCTTTCCTCAGCACGACTAGATTCCTGTCTTCCTACTGAACCGTTCTCAGGCGAACCGTGAGGTTAACGCTGTTGAATGTAAGACTTCAGCTCCTGTCGATAGTGTTGAGTACTGACCAAAACTAAAGTTTTGCTTTGAGTAGAATCCATTTTCTATTTATCAGTCTCCATTTAGCTAGAGCCACATGGCTAGCTATCGAGACTTGGTTAGACCTCACCTGCTTCATAGCCCAGCAGTCAGGAGAGAGACAAAGAAAGAACATGCTTTCTCTGGCTAGCAGTGCCCTAACTACCTACCCAGCAAACCAAAATTGGTTTGGTGAAAGTTTGTAGTGCATTCTTTTGGTCACAGCAAATGTTCTCATAACAAAAAAACTGTCCAGTCGTGCTGATGATTATGGAATGTTTGTATAAAACATTCTTTAAAGGTTACCAGAATGTTTCATTAGGTTATTGGAACTGTCCAGTTGTGCGGATGATTCTACAAAGTGTCTTTTAGGGCGAAAAAATATTCACCTGATGTTACAAGAACATTCAAATCAAAGAAATAATACATTAAAAAAACTAAATACAGCATAGTTTCCTAAGAACGCGAAGCGGCCATCTCTGTCGGCACCATGTTGCATTGTGTCCCAGAACACATTTTGTTTGTTCTTTTAAATGTTTCCATAATATTTCTTTAGGTTGTGGGAACATTGTGGGGATATGACAAGAGATACTAAACTGTCCAGTTGTGATGACTTTGAGATAAGGGGTCCTGTGTGGCTCAGTCGGTAGAGCATGGTGCTTGCAACGCCAAGCGTCGTGGGTTCGCTTCCCGCTAGGGCCACCCATATGTAAAAGTAGTGGCCCCAGCCGACTTGTAAGTCGCTTTGGACAAAAGCGTCTGCTAAATGGGATATATTATTATTATATTATAATGTTAGTATCGGGGTGCACAAAACAGTCCTTTGGTGTTGCAAGAATTTTGACAGAACACCTGGTCTAAGTTCTTTAAAGGTTCCCAGAACAATGAATTAAGTTATGGGAGTTTTCTGGTATGTTGCATGATTATTCCTGTGATATATATATATACCATCTGGTTTGGATACAGGAAGGAGATGAGTGGAAGACTGCCTTTAACACGGCTAGCGGGCACTACGAGTACCTTGTGATGCCGTTTGGACTGACCAACACTCCGGCAGAGTTCCAGGCCCTGGTCAATGAGATGGTCAGAGACATGTTGAACCAATTTGTGTTTGTCTACCTCGACAACATCCTCATCTATTCCCGGTCAGCTCAAGAGCACATCCTCCATGTCCAACAGGTCCTCCAGCGTCTCCTGGAGAATCAGCTTTTCGTGAAGGCGGAGAAATGTGAGTTCCATCGCTCCACCATCTCCTTCCTAGGATACATCATCGCTGCAGGGAATATTCAGATGGACCCTGACAGGGTGAGCATGGTGGTGGATTGGCCTCAAGCCACATCCAGAGTACAGCTGAAATGTTTCTGGGTTTGCCAATTTCTACCATTGTTTCGTTCGGGGTTACAGCACCCTTGCTTCCCCCCTCTCTTCACTCACCTCTCCCAAGGTTCAGTTCATATGGTCTCCAGCAGCTGAATGGGTGTTCTCAGACCTCAAGCTGCGATCCACTACAGCATCCATCTTAATTCATCCGGACCTGTCCTGTCAGTTCGTGGTGGAGGTTGATGCCTCGGAGGTCGGAGTGGGCGTGCTCCCTCTGCTGTCTCCTGAAGTCCACGATCAGCTCCTTTTGTTGACATTGAGGGAGAGGTTATTTTCTTGGCACCACTCCACCAGGGCCCTCACCTCCTCCTAAAAAGGTCCTGACATGGCTCTCAGTGACATCCTGGGAACTTACAGGGAACTACACAACGGTCCCCCAGAGAAGGTTCCCTTGGGACCATCATGCGACGTCCCCTTGACCATCATGAAATATCCGTTTGTGGTCATTGTGGTCATCCGAAACCCTTTAAAGGACCTAATGGTAACATCGCCAAATGTCCTTAGGACGTCCCCTGTTCACAGGGTGTATTCCTAGACGTAGTAGCTCTGCACTACACGTCTCTGACTATACAGGTCACCGCACACTGTGATACTGAGGACCTATGGCTAATAAACACTGCTTCACAGAAGGGAGACCTGACTAAGGCAAAACCAAGCTAGATATGACTAACATATCTGTTTGTGCTGTCTTGCCAACTCATTTGGTCATTGTAAAGCCAAACCAGGCTAGCATTTGCCTAAAGGTGTACATTCCCGTACATTCAAAGACATTTTTTAATCTACAAGTTTGGAAGTTTGGAAAGATTTACAAAATATGTTGTTTTGTTTGTTTCTATGGAGAATGGGTGAGAGGAAGATGCAGCGTGGTTGTTGGGTGTTGTTCTTTACAGTAATGTAACGATTCTCGTCTGTCGAAGGAGAAGCGGACCAAAATGCAGCGTGGTGGTTATTCATGTTCTTTAATGAAATGAACTAGACATGAAATAACTAACAATACAAAAACGGAACACGAAAACCAATACAGCCTATCTGGTGACAACAAACACAGAGACAGGAACAATCACCCACAAAATACTCAAAGAATATGGCTGCCTAAATATGGTTCCCAATCAGAGACAACGATAAACACCTGCCTCTGATTGAGAACCACTCCAGACAGCCATAGACTATGCTAGATACCCCCACTAAGCCACACACCCAATACCTAACAAAACCCCAAGACAAAACACACCACAATAAACCCATGTCACACCCTGGCCTGACCAAATAAATAAAGACAAACTTCGACCAGGGCGTGACAAGTAATGTGTGTATGTATCCAGGGTTGGGGAGTAACGGATTATTAATTTGTTACAAGTAAGGGATTACAAAAAAAACGGTAACTGTAATCCATTACGTTACCAGCAAAAATGTTGTAATCAGATTACAGACATTTGAAAAACGAGATGATTACTTAAATGATTACTTTTAAATTCAGAAAGGATGTTTTCGAAAACAAATCTTTGACACTTCTGTTTTATTTTTGACATTCCAATCAGCATGGAAAAAGGGCGCAAATTTAAGTCTGTTCCAGCTGAGCGAGTCTGACCAACAAGTCAGAGACCACTATGATGACACACCAAATGTGTTTGATGGATCACGGGAAAATAGTAGGAATAGGCTTTCGTATTCTACAGTCCAAGCTATGTCTTCCAATGGTGCGACTGCTGTTGGCATCCAAAGATTATCCAACTTGAATAAACACTTGGAGGTAAAGATGACATCAGTGGTGTAGTCTACTGCGATACGGATATCACTTATTATGATGTCTACATAGCACATGATGTGAATCACACTGCTGCTCTCTCATTTAGCTATTTGCGCCTTACAGATTGTGGTTGTTGTGGATGGCTGTTCACAAATCTAAATGTGTATTTGAACCCAATAATGGTTGAATTAAAGAAGTTTAAGCTATCAATCATTGTTTTTGAAAGCAGTGGACAGCCAGTGAAAAATGTGCTCTTGCAACAGCTGCACAGTGTTTATTTATTTTCTTCAGTAGTGCACAAAGCATGCCATACCATGAGCGTAACATTTATTTTTATCAACTCAAATCAATGAGCCCAATAAGTCCTCCATGACAACAAAATCATAAACAACAGAGTAGGGCTGGCATTTTTGTCTTCTTCTAATGCCTCTTAAGGGGAAAGTCATCTAAATGTAAAAGAATGTAATCAGATTACGTTACTGAGTTTGGGTAATTCAAGTTACGTTACTGATTACAATTTTGGACAGTTAGCTAGTAACTACCGGATTACATTTGGAAAGTAACCTACCCAACCCTGTATGTAGCCTACGTGTTTTTTATGGATACTGTTAATCAATTGGTAGTAATTACATAAATATGGGTAAATGGCACACAAATTAAACTACATAAAGCAATGGTCTTTTATATGATAAAGCATCTATTTGGAAAGTGCCCTTCCCACTGTTCAGATTCATAATCTCCTTCATCCATTACATGTCTGTTCTTGCATGCTGCATACAGTAGCCCAACGTGTTTAACTACATCTTTGTTTGACAACAGGCATGAGCCATATTCATTCTCTGACATCTTAATTCTGAACTGATGAGATCAGTTGAATGTGTATGAAAGCCTTAGCTCTGACAAGCCTGACAATGTTGTTCCACTATACCTAGCTGGATTGGAACACACCCTCATTTTAAGACATAATTGACACAGTTGACGATTTATAAACGTTAAACATGATTCCACCATTTATTACTAGTTCATGTATGTCCACTTCTTAACTAAACATCCACCCAAAGAAGCATGAATAAGGCACTATCGCATACATTTAAAATGTAAAATGCTACATATAATTAATTTGATTTAATTTCCCATTGATGAGAAAGTAAACAATTAAATAGGGGCATCTGGTATATGGCCTGAGTTATCAGTGATAATAAAGACATTGTCATGCTCTACAGAGACAGGGAAATAATCTGTGATTTATAATCCACTGCTTTACACATTGCAAAGCTTGTTAACCCCACATGACCTTAATCAGTACTAATATTAAGTCAGAGGCCTAGTTGATGGTTGCTGCTCGGTCAAAACAAAAGAAGAATAAGCTTATCTGCCTGCTGCTCTTACCGCTGTAGTGCAATCTGTGCATGTACCCTCTCGTAGGGTCCCATACATACTGATAGACGACATAGTCATGACAATGATGTGTGTGTGTGTGTAGGTTTGTGACTATAGACCATATATCAGTAGACGGGAATTCTAGTTCTATGTGACGTCTTAATAATAGCAGAATCGATTCTAGTGGGAGTTATTTTTTAATCAAATGGGAGTCGACTCCCTTAATCGATATTAGAGAAATTAATTAATTTGGAGCTGACTTTCACTCTCCACCACGACAAGAGTTAGTGCTATCGTCGCTACCCTACATCCTAACCTTAACAACCTCCCTAACCTTAACCCTTACCATAACCATTTTAAATGTCAACTTCAAATAGGGTAGGGACGTCCCAAGGATCCCAGATAGCTAGTTAGCTCAAACTTGCTAGGTTCCAACTGCTATAGATAGCCTAGCTGACGTCCTATAAGAACACATCAAAAACATCCACTTGAATGATGTCTGTTATCTATGTCTATTATCTTTTAGTAGAAAGACTTGACAGTAGTTTTAATTAAATGCCGAAACATGATGGCAAATGTCTGACTCATTCCTCCATATTTGCCAGCTCTCACGTTAGTAGTTAGCTATTAACTGCTGCTGTTTTCATCCGACATTTTGAGTGAGCTACAGCAATATTGTCAAACAAATATTTGCCAATTCTTAGTATTTTATTAACCATTATTATTATTAAACCATACTGAGTCATACTGAAAGTAGGGTCTATTTTTCAGTTGAGCCCTGCATAAATACAGCAAACATACAGTAACTGTCAAAAGTTTGGACATACCTGCTCATTCAAGGGTTTTTCTTTATTTTACTATTTTTTACATTGTAGAATAATAGTGAAGACATCAACACTATGAAATAACACATGGAATCATTTATAACAAGTGTTGACCTTACCGTGAAATGCTTACTTACATGTCCTTAACCAACAGTGCAGTTCAAGAAGAGTTGTGAAAATATTTCCCAAATAAACTAAAGTAAAAAAGAATAAGTAAGTAACACAATAAAATAACAATAATGAGGCTATATACAGTACCAAGTAAGTATGCGGGGGTACAGGTTAGTTGAGGTAATCTCTACATGTACATAGGGGTGAAGAGAATATGCATAGATAATAAACAGAGAGTAGAAGCAGTGTACAAAATAAATGGAGTGGAAGGGGTGTCAATGTAAATAGTCTGGTGGCCATTTGATTAATTGTTCAGCAGTCTTATGGCTTGGGGGTAGAAGCTGTTAAGGAGCCTTTTGGTCCTAGACTTGGCGCTCCGGTACCACTTGCCGTGTGAAAGTAGAGAAAACAGTCTATGACTTGGGTGACTGGAGACTCTGACAATTTTATGGGCAGTTGTGTTTGAACAGGGAGTACAGGAGGGGACAAAGTACACACCCCTGAGGTACACACCCCTGTGTGTTGTTGCCTACCCTTACCACCTGGGGGTGGCCCGTCAGGGAGTCCAGGATCCAGTTGCTGAGGGGGTTGTTTAGTCCCAGGGTCCTTAGCTTAGTGATGAGCTTCATGGGCACTATTGTGTTGAAAGCTGAGCTGTAATCAAGGAACAGCATTCTTACATAGGTGTTCCTTTTGTCCAGGTGGGAAAGGGCAGTGTGGAGTGCGATTGAGATTGCGTCATCTGTGGATCTGTTGGGGCGTTATGCGAATTGGAGTGGGTCTAGGGTATCCGGGAGGATGCTGTTGATGTGAGCCATGACCAGCCTTTCAAAGCACTTCATGGCTACGGATGTGAGTGCTACAGGGCGGTAATCATTTAGGCAGGTTACCTTCGCTTCCTTGGGCACAGGGACTATCGTGGTCTGCTTGAAACATGTAGGTATTACAGACTCGGAGATGGAGAGTTTGAAATGTCAGTGAAGACACTTGCCAGTTGGTCCGCACATGCTTTGAGTACACGACCTGGTAATCCTCCTTGCCCGGCGGCTTTGTGTATGTTGACCTGTTTAAAGGTCTTGCTCACATCGGCTACTGAAAGCGTTATCACACAGTCATCCAGAACAGCTGGTGCTCTCGTGCATGCTTCAGTGTTGCTTGCCTCGATCGAGCATAAAAGGCATTTAGCTTGTCTGGTAGGCTCTCGTCACTGGGCAACTCGCGTTTGGGTTTCCCTTTGTAGTCCGTAATAGTTTTCAAGCCCTGCCACATCCATCGAGCATCAGAGCCGGTGTAGTAGGATTCAATCTTAATCCTGTATTGACACTTTGCTTGTTTGATGGTTTGTCTGAGGGCATAGCGGGATTTCTTAAAAGCGCCCGGATTAGTGTCCAGCTCCTTGAAAGCGGCTGTGATATGTACGTATGGTCACTGTGGGGACGACACTGTCGATGCACTTATTGATGAAGCCGATGACTGAGGGGGTATACTCCTCAGTGCCATTGATCCCGGAACATATTCCAGTCTGAGCTATCAAAACAGTCCTGTAGCGTAGCATCCGAGTCAACAGGGCGAGTCACTGGTACTTCCTGCTTCAGTTTTGCTTGTATGCAGGAATCAGGAGGATATAATTATGGTCAGATTTGCCAAATGGGGGGCGGGGGAGAGCTTTTTATGCGTGTGGAGTAAAGGTGGTCTAGAGTTTTTTTCCCCCTCTGGATGCACATGTGACATGCTGGTAAAAATTTGGTTAAAATGATTTAAGTTTGTCTGCATTATAGAGTTGGTTGAGTGCGGTCTTAGTTCCAGCATCGGTCTGTGGTGGTAAATAGATGGCTATGAATAATATAGATGAGAACTCTTGGTGGATAGTGTGGTCTACGGCTTATCATAAGGTACTCTACCTCAGGCGAGCAATACCTTGAGACTTCTGTAATATTAGACATCGCGCACCAGCGGTTATTGACAAATAGACACACATCCCCACCCCTCGTCTTACTAGACGCAGCTTCTCTGTTCTGCCGGTGCATGGAAAAAAGTGTGTGCGAAAGCGTGTGTGTGTGTGTGTGTGTGTGTTGTAGTGTCAGTTTATTATGTGTGAGTGTGTGGGCATAGAACCAGTGCAAAAATAATCATGAAGCACATTTTTAAAAGGGGGTCAATGCATATAGTTTGTGTAGCCATTTGATGAACTATTCAGCAGTCTTATGGATTGGGGGTAGAAGCTGTTCAGGAGCCTTTTGGTCCAGGTCTCTCCAAGACTGCTTGCCATGTGGTAGCAGAGAGAACTGTCTATGGCTTGGTTGGCTGAGGCTGAGGTTGTCTGACATTATCCCCTTTTCAACATTGCATTGTGTTTAGTCATAACCATGTCCAATTGGCTAGCTAGCTAAGAATAATTGAGTTTGCACGCCCAATATTTCAGTTTTTGACTTGTTAAAAAAGTTTGAAATATCCCAAAAATGTCGTTCCACTTCATGATTGTGTCCCACTTGTTGTTGATTCTTCACAAAAAAATAGAGTTTTATATCTTTATGTTTGAAGCCTGAAATGTGGCAAAAGGTCGCAAAGTTCAAGGGGGCCGAATACTTTCGCAAGGCACTGTTTGTAGGGAATGGCATGTAGGGGAGACCGGGTGCAAATGTTGTTTTGCTCAGAGATCACTTGAACTAGGCATGTCATTTTTTATATAAGAAACTTGCATCTGTCTCCTAATCA
The DNA here is from genome assembly GCF_036934945.1 of Oncorhynchus masou masou. NCBI lineage: Eukaryota > Metazoa > Chordata > Actinopteri > Salmoniformes > Salmonidae > Oncorhynchus > Oncorhynchus masou. The sequence goes on from NC_088240.1 coordinate 29,504,747, forward strand.
TTCATACCATTTATATGTCTGTACATTAGACAAGTCGGATCAAAATATTCATTTGAATCTGTAAAGTCTGGACATTACATTTGCCGCCGTGCCAGGGGCAATTGTCTCAGTAGCTGGGGTCAAATGTAACACCTAAAAAATAAAGCTAATAAACTCACTTAACTTTAAAAAAATAATGTTCATGAATTATCATAGACGTGTTATGATTTTTCAAGAAATGTAAGTATTTTACCCGTTTGTGCATGACCATTCGGTTCCTCTCAAAACATTGTTAATTGTCTGAAGGTGCCCAGACCATACATGTTTACAACTTATTTGGCACTCTACAAGACCCTGAGGCTATTTAAAGTTAGTATTTGTATTATGAATGTATATTTCATACCATCTTAAAGTTTAAATCACTTATTTTCATAATTTAGCTGCAGGGCTCATTGTGTTATAATTGCCCCCAACACTAGCAGCCATGACAAAATCTAGCAAGACATAAGAATAGTGACACATGTCAATGTTTAGCCACCATATAGTGGTGAAATGTATGCTAGTTTGAATTCTTGGACATTAATGCTAAGGACAGTATAAAAAAATATACAGCTGGAGGAAAAACTCCCTTCACCCCTAAAAAACTAATATTTGCCCATAAAATTGGCAAATAGTGAAATATTTGGCTAAACATTGTCAAATGGATATTTTCCAATATACTGTTAGCTAATAATGTTTACTTTGCAAGCTACCGGGAGAAACTTAGTTCCCTAACTAAGTGGTAAGTAGACCTAATATACTTGTTTCTCCAAGCAACATAGGCCTACCTAGCGAAATTAGCTAACATTAACCCCTTTTCAGCATTGTGTTTAATCACGATTTATACTGACAGACATAATAGGCTACATTGATTGATGAACCACGTGAAATTGGCCAGCTAGCTAATAACAGATCACATCAACATGGCTAGTTAACAAGCTATGTTTCAGGGGATAAACTAGATGGCTATATTTGCTTGCCATCTATAGCGATTCGTAGTCCAGTAGTCCGACTGCCAACTTTACCAGGATGAGGACTTGCCGATGTCAAGCTGTTTCCAAAAGCCTAACCTCTGATTAAGAGACACATTGTTTGTTTAGCAAAGCTAGACAGATACTATGGGGCTAGATAGATAGCTAGCTCCCCTCACATATCTGAAAATACATGATCAATTGATGTTTACTGATCATGAATGTTTACTGATCTTGAAAAGCATGCAGTTACATGCTGCATAACTCTAATGATAGAGCTAAATGTGGAGCAATCGGAAATGTGTAGTTCTGACTATGCTCTTCAAGAGTTGATGATATTACAACCAAATAGTTATAACATTTATTTAACAATACCTTGAAAACAGCACATAGTTGTCAATGGTTTTAGCGGAGCTTCTGTCTCCTTGCCCCTCAGCAGCCAAATCCAACGCTTTGCACCGTAATGTGACGTTTTATTGATAACGACCTATTGTTGCTGGTTTAGAACAGGTCCCAGCTAAAATGGCTGACAAATTCTACCATTCTGATGAATAGGGGCTCTATGACATCACCCACTCTATTGTTCTCTCTATGTGTGTAACAACGGGATGGTTAATGTGATCTGAATGGTTACCATGACCTACACCACACATTCTAAAAGCGTCTCTCTTTTTAAAACCTTGGGAAAGAGAAGAATAATGACAGGTTGAACAGGATGGGACTCTGGATGATTATTTTTATTGGCGCATGACAATGTAGTAAATAGAATACAAACCGAAGACGTAGCCCTGTAATATGGTTGTCTTTCTTTCTACTCCTCAATCTGTTCTGTGTAGGTTAACCACATGTGATATAATGGCCAAACCTCATGTGAGGGAATGTATCAATGAGACAGACATTAATCAAGCTACACCGCTCCAGCTCTGTGTGGGGTTCACTGCCTCAGCTTCAAATGAAAGGAGAGATCACTAAGCCCAGGGAGCCAGTGCCAGCATGAGAAACATCAGAGGTTTTGGGAAAGCTAAAAAAGTAGCGCGCTGTGTCACCACAAACCAACATTTCATTTATCTATTAATCCTTTTCCATTCGGAATGACACAAAGACATTAATACATCTCAGAACAGAAGATAATTATAGGTGATGGTGTTTGTATTTCTGTACATACACTTGTTTTTGCTGACCATGAAGCTTTCAGATCTGAAAATATCTGTGTTTCGGGAATCTGTTAAGGAACTATTGTCACGCCCTGACCATAGAGAGCCCTTGTTTCTCTATGGTGTAGTAGGTCAGGGCGTGACTAGGGGGTATTCTAGTTTATAATTTCTATGTTGTGTTCTAGTTTATATTTTCTAAGTTGGTGTTTTGTATGATTCCCAATTAGAGGCAGCTGGTAATCGTTGTCTCTAATTGGGGATCATATTTAAGTAGCTATTTATCCCACCTGTGTTTGTGGGATATTGTTTTGTGTTTGTGCATGTGCACCACGTAGTCACATATAGTTGTTTGTTTATTGATTTATTGTTTTTTCTTGAAGTTTCACTTTGCAATAAATATGTGAAACTCAACATCCGCTGTGCCTTGTTCCCAATCTTACGACAACCGTGACAAGTATTGTAACAACCAGTATGTTATTTACAATTAGTGGTCATTTTTATGGCTTCATGTTCCTATGGACGATGATCAAGATTGATGCAATATATTATAACATAGGGCAATCCAGTGACATTACTTGTTATCCAGTGACATCTCTCTCTCACACACACACACACACACACACACACACACACACACACACACACACACACACACACACACTATGATCCTATTGGTAAGCTGTAGGGTTTGGACGATGGTCGTCTGATCATGAGGGAAGCCCTGGGAAAATGCAGGGGACATGAACCGACCCTCATGCCCTCATCACCTGCATCCAGCACACGTTAGTCTTTCTTTAGTCTTTCCACAGGTGATCATCCCCTCTGAATGAAAGGCGTTAAACCCTTTCGCCCTCCCTCTACCTGTGGGTTCAGTGTAGATGGGATATGGCAAACAACTTTGAATCGGCACTTTACCTATAAGCCTGTGCTGTTATGACAAGCGGGACTTATCTTTAAGGTGCTTCAATAGCATGTTTCTTTACTTACTATGGTATGGTACATCTAAGGACCCCGTCTGAGAAAGGAAAAGCCTTGTGACTAAAGCTCATCCACTTTATATCAGCAATTTCAGTGTGTATACTGTGTGTAGATTGTTAATTTTCACATTGAAAGAGCGCAGGAGCACTGTTCAGAAATATTACTTCATTTGTAGATGAATGTTGTGACAGCTGTCCTTGTGATGCTGACGGGGTTAGTGGGTGTAGGGCAGGAAAGGCTTGACAGGATCTCTAGACTAACATTCCCTCAGGCAGCTCTCTGAGTAATGGTGGATGACAAAAGCAACCCTGACTACGTCCAGAGCATAGCTAAACGCTGAAGTGGCGTGAGCTGGCTGAGATTGGCCACACACCTGCACTGAGTGAAAATGATGCAACACGGGGCTGCCTGGATATCTGTCTGTGTGCTTCTCCTGTCTCCTTAGGGGGCCGATGAATAAACCTTACCCTACTAGGACAGGCTCACTGGGCTGGGGGAGTAGACTGGGAGGTCTGGGGCAAGGTCTGAGTCTGGTTCTGCTGACCTACATGCTGATATATGATGATGAGAAGGCTTAAGAGAATTTGCACAGCTGGGCTAGGGGAAAGGAGTGAGGTATGGGTATCCAGTGAAACCATGTTGTGTTATCAGTGTTGTGACTGATGTGACTTGGGGAAAAGATTGGGGACCAGCTCTAAGTTAGTGAGACACAAAGCTCTGCTACATCATAATGAACAAAAACATTTGCTCAATTCTTATTGAGTTCAGTAGCTTTAATCAGTCTATAACACAGCAATAAACATTGTTGTGAATAATGATAGCAATTAAAAGGTAGGTAAAATGTGTATTTCCGTTAATAAAACAGTCTAACAGTGCTTGTAAACAAAGAGAAGAAACTTGTTTTTAAGTCAGGGGGAAGCCCATGATGACTCATTTCTCAGAGTAATGTTTTGTAAACTCATATTTACAATTGAAAAAATGTTGGCCCTGCTAGAGCTGCCAACTGTAAGTGCTGTTAGTGTGAAGTGGAAACGTCTAAGCGCAACAAAGGCTCAGCCGGAAAGTGGTAGGCCACACAAGCTCACAGAACGGGACAACCGAGTGCTGAAGCGATTTCCAAATTGCCTTTGGAAGGAACATCAGTACAAGAACTGCTAATCAGGAGCATCATGAAATGGGTTTCCATGGCCGAGCAGCCGCACACAAGCCTAAGATGACCATGTGCAAAGCCAAGCGTCGGCTGGAGTGGTGTAAAGCTCGCCGCCATTGGACTCTGAAGTAGTGGAAACGTGTTCTCTGGAGTGATGAATCACACTTCACCATCTGGCAGTCCCACGGACCAATCTGTGTTTTGCGGATGCCAGGAAAACACTACCTGCCCGAATGCATAGTACCAACTGTGAAGTTTGGTGGAGGAATACTGGTCTGGGGTTTCATGGTTCGGGCCAGGCCCCTTAGTTCCAGTGAAGGGAAATCTTAACAATGACATTCTAGACAATTCTGTGCTCCCAACTTTGTGACAACTGTTTTGGGGAGGCCCTTTCCTGCTTCAGCATGACAGTGCCCACGTGCACAAAGTGAGGTCCAAACAGAAATGGTTTGTCGAGATCGGTGTGGAAGAACATGACGGCCTGCACAGAGCCCTGACGTCAACCCCATCAAACACTTTTGGGTAGAATTGGAACACCGACTGCAAGCCAGGCTTAATCGCCCAACATCAGTGCCCGACCTCACTAATGCTCTTGTGGTTGGATGGAAGCTAGTCTCCACAACAATGTTCCATAATCTTGTGGAAATCTTCCCAGAAGAGTGGAGCCTGTTATACCATCTCCTTATTAATGCCCATGATTTTGGAAGGAGATGTTCGATGACTAGGTGTCCACATACACTCCATGACCAAAAGTATGTTAATCTCCATTCTGTTACACTGCTTTGGTTTGGTCAAACAAAACAACCATTGTAACCTGTTATGACATATCACCACATGACATTACCACCACATAATAGACAGGAAAATAGTAAATTGTTTGTCCATATTCTCCTGAGATGAAACACAAACTCTTTCTGGTTCGAAGTGAGTTTCAAATCAGTTAGACAGAATAACAATTTAATTTGAGGAGTAGCAGTACAGAGCTGGACACATGGTGTAAATGTCTATCATCAGTGTCTCTTACATCTTCCCCAAGTAGGTATTTTTAAGCTCTATCCAAAGATTGTGATTCAATGTTTGATTATGAGTTATGCTCAGGGAGGTAGAAAGAAAACAGCCAGGATTACAGAGAAATGTCACAGTGTATCAGCTACAGTATCTGTTACTTCGTTAGTCTGTTGTGTTATGGTGCTATTTTTTCATGGGCATTGACTATGGTCTCAAGACTTGGGGGAGGTGTGTGCATGCGTGTGTCCATCTGTGTGTGTCTTACAGTGAAACAAAATTATTTTAATCTATTTAGCAAAGGGACATCTTTTGAACAAACCTAATTTTCCGCAGAGCCATATGTACTGTATCTCCATAAAACTTGTGAGAAAAATGTGACACATTTTAATTGTAGTTCTACTTTCATAGGAGATGGAGGTGAAAGTCTTTACAGAAGGGGAATTCTCTATGGGAAAATAGAAACAGGACTTTGCAGGAGCCAATTTGTATTTTTGACCCTCTGAGAGAAAACCAAACTTTATGGTATTATTCCATACAGAAAATACACTGGACAAAAATATAAACGCAACATGTGAATTGTTGGTCTCATGTTTCATGAGCTGATTTGTTTACATCCCTGTTAGTGAGCATTTCTCCTTTGCCAAGATAACCCATCCACCTGACAGTTGTGGCATATCAAGAAACTGATTGAACAGCATGATCATTACACAGGTACACCTTGTGCTGGGGACAATAAAAGGCCACTCTAAAATGTGTAGTTTTGTCACACAACACAATGCCACAGATGTCTCAAGTTTTTAGGGAGTGTGCAGTTGGCATGCTGATTGCAAGAATGTCCACCAGAGTTGTTGGCAGAGAATTGAATGTTCATTTCTCTACCATAATCCGCCTCCAACATCGTTTTCGAGATTTGGGCAGTACGTCCGACCGGCCTCACAATCACAGACCATGTGTATGGCGTCGTGTGGGCGAGCTGTTTGCGGATGTCAACATTCTGCACGGACTGCCCCGTGGTGGCAGTGGGGTTATGGTGTGGGCAGGCATAATCTACGGACAACGAACACAATTGCATTTTAATCAATTGACAACTTGAATGCACAAAAATACCTCAACAAGATCCTGAGGCCCAATGTGAGGCCCATTTTTTTAAGGTATCTGTAACCAACAGATGCATATCAGTACTCCCAGTCAATTGAAATCCATAGATTAGGGCCAAATGAATGTATTTCTATTAACTGATCTCCTCATATGAACTGTAACTCAGTAAAATCATTGAAATTGTTGCATTTATATTTTTGTTCAGTATACATTTTAAAAATTGCATGAATAAAAAAAACTAGTAGACAAATAAGACCGTCTAACTGATTGTAAAGAAAGCCAAATCCAGGTAAATTTGATGGAGAATAAACAGAATGAAAGGGTGAGTTTTGCATACAGTTCTGTACAGCCAAGAAGCAAACCGTGTTTTTACCATCCATTCCCCTCTGTGTCTGTGTGACAATTATCTGAGTATCTAAAACAGCTATTATGAAATGACAATCTATACCCAAACACCCCAGAATGTAATTTAAAACAAACGAAGAAGCAGACTGTGGACAAACTCAAGTGGCTGAGCTCCTGCTGAGCTGGCTTTCAACAAAATGCTGTTTCTCATGATAACCAATGGTAAAAATAATAAGACTCCTGCATCACCAATTGAGAAACAATTTGGTCATAGCAATAAATAGTGTCAGACAACACTGTCAGACATAATACAAAACAAGGAATGTAGACTAAACAAAGACTGAGTTTCAAACCCTCGTTGCCTCCAGACAGAGTACGACCAAACACATTATATCACAGGGCCACTGCAGTACATCTGGTGAAGGAGGAGCACTAGGCATACTAAAGGCCTACAAATGTCCAATATGTCAATGTTACGTCAATGTTATCTCAATGTTATCTCTGTTATCTCAATGTTATCTCTAATGCTTGATACGTAGGGGGAGGGGCTTCTGATTTCCATTGGGGCCCATTGAGTACTAATTTCCTAACTTCCAAACTGTTTTCCGTAAACATGCACACAATTGCATGGAGCTGATTTCCCTGAACAGTGTTCCCACATGTGAGGAGTGGAACCTGACCTTGATTCCCATATGAACCTCGTACGCCTGAGTCCTGAGAAGCTACAGCTACAGCTACAGCTTCAGCTCCGGGTCCACAACCACTCCCTCCACTTTAGAAATTGGCATGACATTGGCACACAAACTTCTGAACTGTAAAAAAATATATATAAATTTAAAAAATGTATTCAGCTAATAATTATTTAGTAACTGGTTCCACAGCCTTTTAAAGTTTACTCAACATTTCAGTCAATGTGTTAGCTGAACTTAAAATGTTTAGTTGGCCCATACTTATCTCCAACTTGAGAAAAAAAAGTGATTTTAACATACCGTACAATGTTTCCAAATTACATATGACACAAATGACATTGTGCATTTATACAGTAAAAATGCACCTGTACATAGCCCACCTATAATTTAGCCCAAAAAGTTGATTGCTTTGCCACATTTTTGCAGTATTAATTTAAAGCCTTGTTGCAAACAGGATGCATGTATATAAAAAATAAAAATAAATACAGGCTTCCTTCTTTTCACTCTGTCAATTAGGTTAGTATTGTTGAGTAACTACAATCCTGTTGATCCATCCTCAGTTTTCTCCTATGACAGCCATTAAACTCTGTAACTGTTTTAAAGTCACCATTGGCCTTATGGTGAAATAATTTTTCTTCCTCTTCGGCAACTGAGTTAGGAAGGTATAAGGGCACAAGTGAGAATTAGATGCAGACACAGGAGGCAAATGGTTTGAGTCTTTAATATTTATTACATCAAAAAGGGGTAGGCAAGAGAATGGTCGTGGGCAGGCAAAAGGTCAAAACCAGTTCAGAGTCCAGGAGGTACAGTGTGGCAGGCAGGCTCGAGGTCAGAGCAGGCAGAATGGTCAGGCAGGCGGGTACAGAGTCCAGAAAACAGGCAAGGGTCAAAACCAGGAGGACTAGAAAAAGAGAATAGAAAAGGCAGGAGCACGGGAAAAACACACTGGTTGACTTGGAACATACTAGATAAACTGGCACTGTGAGACAGGAAACACATTGATATATACACCAGGGATAACAAGCGACACCTGGAGGGGGTGGAGACAATAACAAGGACAGGTGAAACTGATCAGGGTGTGACAGAAGGACGCCTGTATCTTTGTAGTGACTGGGTGTATTGATACACTATCCACAGTGTAATTAATAACTTCACCATGCTCAATAGGATATTCAATGTCTGCACCTACCAATACTGTAGGTGAACCTCTTTTCCAGGCATTGGAAAACCTCTCTCGTCATTGTGGTTGAATCTGTGTTTGAAATTCACTGCTCGACTGAGGGACCTTACAGGTAATTGTATGTGTGAAGTACAGAGATGAGGTAGTCATTAAAAAAATCTTGTCAAACACTATTATTGGACACAGAGTGCATCCATGCAAATTATTATGTGAATTGTTAGGCAAATGTCTACTCCTGAACCTATTTAGGTTTCCCATAACAAAGGGGTTTTATACTTATTGAGTCAAGACATTTCAGCTTTTCATTTTGTATTAATTTGTAAAAACAAATAATAATATATACACTACCGTTCAAAAGTTTGGGGTCACTTAGAAATGTCCTTGTTTTTTTTAAAGAGAAGCAAACATTTTTGTCAATTAAAATAGCATCAAATTGATCAGAAATACATTGTAGACATTGTTAATGTTGTAAATGACTATTGTAGCTGGAAACGGCAGATTTTTTTATGGATTATCTACATAGGCATACAGAGGCCCATTATCAGCAACCATCACTCCCATGTTCCAAAGGCACGTTGTATTAGCTAATCCAAGTTTATCATTTTAAAAGGCTAATCGATCATTAGAAAACTCTTTTGCAATTATGTTAGCACAGTTGACAACTGTTGTTCTGTTTAAAGCAATAAAACTGGCCTTCTTTAGACTAGTTGAGTATCTGGAGCATCAGCATTTGTGGGTTCGATTACAGGCTCAAAATGGCAAGAAACAAAGACATTTCTTATGAAACTCATCAGTCTATTCGTGTTATGTTTAATGAAGGGTATTCCATGAGAGAAATTGCCAAGAAACTGAAGATCTCGTACAATGCTGTGTACTACTTCCTTCACAGAACAGCGCAAACGGTCTTTAACCAGAATAGAAAGAGGAGTGGGAGGCCCCGGTGCACAACTGCACAACTGACAAAGTACATTTGAGAAACAGACGCCTCACAAGTTTGACTGGCAGCTTCATTAAATAGTGCCTGTAAAACACCAGTCTCAATGTCAACAGTGAAGAGATGACTCCGGGAAGCTGGCCTTCTAGACAGAGTTCTTCTGTCCAGTGTCTGTGTTCTTTTTCTCATCTTAATCTTTTCATTTTATTGGCCAGTCTGAGATATGGCATTTTCTTTGCAACTCTGCCTTTCTAAGCGACCCCAAACTTTTGAATGGTAGTGTTTATATATATATAAACATAATTCCACTTCGACATCATAGGCAATTGTGTGTAGGCCAGTGACCAGAAACATCTCAATTTAATCAATTTTATATTGAGGCTGTAACACAATAAAATGTGAAAAAAGTCAAAGTGTGAATACCTTCTGAAGGCACTGTAAATGAGAGAAGGAAAAGAGGAGTAAGGGATGTCCAACTAGAGAAACAAATACTTAAAACATTTTGGAGGTGGTGGGGGGGGGGGGGGGGTCTGTGTTTGAAATTGCTTCTACATCTCCATTGCTTGCTGTTTGGGGTTTGGGCTGGTTTCTGTGTAGCTGATGTAAAAAAGTGCTTTAGAAATACATTTGATTGACATTTGATTGATTGACTCATTTGGCATCTCAACTTACTGTCGAGAGTTAGAATAGTAGAATAGAACACACAAGGTGCAATTTAGAAATGTCGTTGTGCATTAGTCGTTTTTCTCTTGTTATGTCAGTCGCTGACAGTCACTAAATGTCAGCTAAACAATTTTGGATTGGAAAATTAGTCTAGCCAGCTATCTAAACTTGTAGTAGTCATTGTCGAATTGCTGACATATTACTGAGATATCATATTAAAAACTGCAAACATTTATCTTATGGCAAAATAAGTAGAATTGTCTTAAATTAGTTATAAAACATTTTCTCTATGCCACATGGCAAAATTAAAGAAAAACTCTAAAACATTTTTTTCTTTCTATGCTGTCAAGAGGCGGACCATTAAAACGTTTTCCTCGCAAGGTGGGGGGGGGGGGGGCAACGAAAATGACACTTTTAGTGCCCCCAAAAAGCTAGAACTGCATGTGTGGATGTTGGTACGCAGACCCGTGATTCGATGAGGCCTCTCAAAATGAGTTCCGATTTTTGTGGCCTCCACCCCCATCAAAGTTGCCCATCCCTGAACTAGAGAGATTGTAGCACAAGGGTCCTTGGAACATAAACCCCATTGAAGAGAACAAAGGTCACGACTCAGAGGACAAGCCCTCAGCCCCTTCATCTCTTTCAGCCCTCCTTTCTATGCCGCTCTTTCTTTCTTTCCCCATTTCTCTCTTTGCTACTCACTGATCCCAACAACCTCCTCCCTCCACACAACGACATATGTAAACAAGGAGGAACTGCATAGCGTTCCATGGTGGTTCCTCTACCACAGCCAAACTTCCACATTGACTCTCCCATTCAGATTTAGTTTTTGGCCTCGACACCCCCTGCCGTTGGCTGAATTCTGTCAGCACCACATACCATACCTCTATCATCACATACTTCAATCGTCGCATACCATACTTCTGTCTTTTTTTATCACTTCAAAAGACTGCCTCCTCCCACATAAAACCCCAGCTATACCACTGGTTAAAGGGATAGTGTGAGATTTGGGCAGTTAAGCCCATTTTCTTTTTACCCAGAGTCTGCATGCTAGTTGTTCCGGGAGACTTCCGGTCACTGCTCTAACACTAGTTAGCAATGGCTCGCGAAGCTAACTTCAACTTCCTTCAACTGCACACAGAGACATAAAAATGGTATCCATGAGTTCCTCGGACTCTGGTATAAAAATGATAAATTATTTAAAAAACTCACACTATCCCATTAATACAACAGACATCAATGGGTCGTTCCATGCTTTTAATATTCAATATAAAAGTTCACCAAAATGCAATATTGGTGCACAATTTATACTTAAAAATATCGAAGGTACTCTTTCGTGGAACGACCCAGATACTGTTCATCTTATTTGGTGGTCCAACAACAAACACAGGCATTGCCAAATCTAGTGTAATAGGATGCAGTCTGATTCAGTCATCTTTGATCTGATACCTGTCACAACGGTTTTTGGTGTCATTAAGAACAAGTTTATAATAGTTTAGAAATTTCAGCTCAGCAAACCAACTCAGCCACATTATAGTGTCAACAAAAATTACCTTCTTAATCTGGAGTTTCCCTGAAGAACAGAGGTAGTGTTGTTCTGGTAATAATTCACTATGAATACCAACTTTGATATGATGTGATGCGCTAATGATTGTTTACTGTTTAACTCTCCTCCCTTAATGGAGGGTATTATTGGTGAAAGAACAAACAACAAAGGATGGAAGACATCCAGAGGATAAAACAAGAGGAGGAGCGACAAGGAGGGACTGCCCTAACCAACAGGTGTCCGAAATATCCTCACCACTTTTATTGTATTAAAGACTTCAAACTGAAATGTTAATTATTTTCCCCAATATCACAGGCATGACAGGCATTTCTTTCTACCGCAGTGTTTAGTCAGTGTACTTTGGATAATAAGTTTTGTCCATTCATTCTCATTGACTATGCCAGAGTGCTGGTCTGTGTTGGGCTGTGAGGAGGACACAGGAAGCACTGCAGTGTTGCTTATGAGTTCTCCCTGGTCTGCCCTTATCTCAGAGCCTAATCCGATGAGCTCACACTCAGCGTGCTCACTCATGAGTTCTGCATGACTTACGCTGCCCCCGGAGATAAAGGAGGAGAGGAATGGTGTGCCTGCCTGTTCTCCTGGAAGGGGGGAGGAGGTTGGATAAGGAGGGGAGGTAGAGGAGAGGAACGGGGTGCCTGCCTGCCTGCCTGTCCTCTTGGAAGGGGGGAGGAGTTGGAAGGGGGAGAGAGGGGGTACATTCCGCCCTTGGACAGTGACCTCTTTGTACGGTTTATATTATAACTCTGGCTCTGGAGGTGACCTGGACCACTAATCCCTTGACCTCCAGCACATTAAAGTGACCGTTTGTGGACATGCAAGGCCAGTCTGTACCTCCACTCCTCCTGTCTGTGCCGTACCCCCAGTGGAAATTATGGGGGGGCTAGGGGGTACTGAAGGTAAGGTATTGGAGATATTGGGGGATTGTGAGTTTTGGGAGGTGTTGGGTGCAGGGGGGGGGGGGGGGGTCCACACAAGGCCAGGCACGGTCAATGCTCAATGTGAGAGTCTAAGGTAGATATTGTTTGGGGAGGGGTGGACTTGAAGTTGCTCTCCCAGGATATCCGCTCCACTCCCTGTCCTCATGATTCTAATTTAACATGCGGCATGCGTAGCGTGCTGGCTTTAGGTTTGTGTTGTAGCTGTGAATGCTATTTGGGGAATAGTTGATTTATTTGATATTTAATTGATAACTTTGAGTCAGCTTTTAACAATCGGTAGTCCAATAACCTTTACAATATTTTCATAATCTTTCATTTTAAAAAAAAGTATAAAAAATTAGCATAAATGATTTTGCTCTTTAATTTAAAACACACAAAACATTCCAAATGCTTTCAGAAATCCCATGTGGATTCAAGTCAGAGTGGCTGACTTATTTTAGTGTTATAGTTTTATAGGGTGTTTGGTAGGTAATGTTTGTAGAGTGTTTGAAGATAGGTCATGTTCAATGACTGACTTACTCACCTCAAAGCACTGGTTTGTTGTCTCTGGCCAATGCTCATCCTCGCAGGGCTCTTAGGGACAGTTTTTGCAGTGATAAAAAGGTACAATAAAACCATGTTTCAGAGCCAGATCAACCAGATCCTCTGGATCCTCTGGCAGTGGGGTGAGGTCATTGTTATTAAACACAGCAAACAGTTGGAGCTCCCTCCTTTCAAAGGGGATAAGATTAGGGTCAGGTGCATTCAGACCTTAATTGCCCTTGACATAATATTGGACCATTCTGTTGCCGCCCAGCAGTGTTGGGGAATCTACTCTGAAAATATAGTTTATGAAGCTACCAATCACACTGGAAGAAGTTAAGCTACACTAAAGCTACCCTTAAGAAATATATAGTTTACTTAACTAAAGTTAATTTGAAAAAGTAGTTCACTACATACAAACTAGTTCTTGATAAATTATCATATCCAAATCTGAAATGTCATAAACCATGTTTCCATCCACAGTTCTTATGCGAGTAAAGTCATGGCATTTATAAAAATTTATCATGCAAAGTGTAACCAGGTTTTCATCCAACCCTTTCATGCAGATTAGTTACCTGATGCATGAAAAAAGTCACGACCGGGCTCATGGAAACAGGAAATGCTGGTACAATCTTATAAATGTTGAAAGACAACTTGTGCAGTTGACATGGTGGGATCTTTTTGTGTCTGTAAAATTAATTATGTGAGAAATGGTAGTGTAAATGCCTTTATACAGCACATTTGGAAAGTATTCAGACCCCTTCCCCTTTTCCACATTTTCTTAAGTTACAGCCTTATTCTAAAATGTATTAATTAACAATTTTTCCTCATCAATTTACTCACAATACCCCATAATAACAAAGCGAAAACTGTTTTAAAAACTGAAATACCTTATGTACATAAGTATTCAGGCCCTTTGCTATAAAACTCGAAATTGAGCTCAGGTGCATCCTGTTTCCGTTTCCTGTTTCCATTGATCATCCTTTGAGATGTTTCTACAACTTCATTGGAGTCCACCTGTGTTAAATTACATTGACTGGACATGATTTGGAAAGGCACACACCTGTCTCTATAAGGTCCCACAGTTGACAGTGCATGTCAGAGCAACAGTGGCGACCCGTCATTCAGGGCAGGTGGGGTAGAGCCCCACCTGTTTTGAGCCCCATATTTTTAGCCCAAAAGAAAGTATATAGTGTTTTGGGGGGGGGGGGGCTTGCCTATTTTGCATGTTATCTTGACATTAACACATGTCACGCATCAGTTTGCAAACAGTGTAAAAAAAATATTTCATTGAGTCAATAAAGCCGCATACAAACATGGTCTCCTTTTTGTTTTCTTGAGTAAGGCAGCTCCAAAATGCAATTTCAGCCTTGCTCAGTGCTTTCTGTCGTGGTGGGGCAAGCCAGCAGAAAAGAGGAGCAATGCGCCGTGATTGGCTCAGTGTTCTGTCACTCATGGGGACACTACGTCACAGGCCAAGTCTAAGTCCTTAGTAAGGGTAGACATCGAACATTTAAGCCCTTTGGGTCCTGCCATGGAGTTACATTAGAAGAGACCTTCAAAGAAGGCTCAAGTTCATTGGCCACAGATAAAATTACATCAAATCCCGTTATATGTACAGTAGCTTTGATTGGACTGCTCATGTCAACATCTTACTTTAAAAATCTTAGCTAGCAGTCCTCATCATGAATCAAATCGACAATCTACTGGCAAATCCTTTTTAATCCTTGTCATATGAAGATAAAACATATCGGTGCTCATCGACCATTGGACATAAACATTACACAACAAGTTGGAAATCGCAAATTCAACAATGAGTGCTTTGGAAGCAATCAATGGCTAACTGCAAGCATTGCAAAGCAACCACAAGCCTGCTATTCAGTGGAATGGCTGTATTTTTTTTCTGAGTTCCCACCATAAACCAAAGAATTCCAGGCTTTGATGACAAAGTTGAATGACAAAATTTGCCCACAAAGGACCACCACGCCCCTTTCCTGTTAAAGTGAGCACAGCACAAGGTGAGTCCAAAAATGACTTGTAATGTTGTGCTGCTGCATAAATGTTGTAATACGCATTGGGAGATATGTATACAGTAGCTTATAAAGTAATACTAAGTGTATGTTGGGTAGTAAGCTGTTAGTAGCCCATGTGCCTCACCCTAATAATTTGGTCTATTTTCACCAATGCGTTATTGTAAACATTGTTCGTGGCCTGTGTGTGCTTGTTTGCAGACTTCTTTGATTACAGCTTTGACAGTGCTACTGATAGTAGTGGTGGCACTTGGCTTGCACATGCAAATTCAGAACACACAACATTCTATAATGGAATTGTGTTTTTTGACGTGTGAAATTAAAATCTTATTTAAACGTGTCAAAAAGTGTTATTTGGCATGTATCTTTTTTGACATGCAAAGACCCAAATGGCTTTCAATGTGCCTCACCCTAATAGCTTGGTCTATTTTCACCTTTTCATTTTACCTACTGTTCTAACTTGGTGGTGGTGCACATGTAGCCTATAACCTGTTTTAGAGAAATGGAAAAATGAACAAAAGTGAATTGGAGTTAGAATGTTCCAAAAACCAAGGGGTTAAATATGGCTCTCTCATAGACAGGGCAGACACTTCAAAACACACCTCCTTTTGATATATTTTGTAACTATCTGTTTTGACATGTATGAATGTTATTCAATGCGTTTCTATTGGATAATAGATGTAAGACCAAATCCAAAGTTGGGACTCCCGACTGGCGCAGTGGTTTAAGACATGGCATCTCAATGCTGGAGGTGTCACTACAGACCCTGGTTCAGTTCAAGGCTGTATCACAACTGGCTGTGATTTGGAGTCCCAAATCACATACGATACACAATTGGCCCAGTGTCATTAGGGGTTGGCCATCATTGTAAATAACAATCTGTTCTTAACTGACTTGCCTGGTTAAATAATTATATATATTTTTTGATACCTACAGGGGTCCTAAAATTCCAAATCAAATAGCTAAAGGATCCATGGTATGACCATCTTAAAACAGCTACATATGTTAGCTTAGTAGAACCCCCCCCCCCTCCCCCACAACCCCAAGGCTTAGATTCGATAGGGTTTTAAGGGGGCTTGAGCCGAGAGGTCATGCAGGGTCGACAAGGTCAACACGGGAGGCACACCATCCTGCGTTTAGTCCAATGGCTGCAGAGTTGACTGTCGACCTCGCTATGGCAGCAAGGAGCATGCGAGCGAGATGCATCCCAAATGGCACCCTATTCCCTATATACTGTAGTGCATTACTTTTGACCAGAGACCTGTGTGCACTATGTAGGTATTAGGGTGTTATTTGGCACACAGTCTTGGTGTTCTAGGAGGAAGGAGCCATTCCAGCAACTCCAGTGAGTGGTCTGGTTCCATTAATTAAAGTAGAGACAGATTGGATTGGAGATGCTTGTCATGATGTGGACATTCACAATTGGTTGGCTGGTTTCTCTGTGACAGCACCACTCTTCCATGACATGCAGTACTGGTCAATATTGACTAAATATCCATTATTGGGTCTGTGTGGTGCCTTATATACCTAAATATTGATGAAAAATGTGATGCTAAACCAGTAGGATATATTCCATCCAACGGATTTATACCACAAAATAAAGAGTTCTTTGAGATTTTTTTCACCTTTATTTAACCAGGTAGGCAAGTTGAGAACAAGTTCTCATTTGCAACTGCGACCTGGCCAAGATAAAGCATAGCAGTGTGAACAAACAACACAGAGTTACACATGGAGTAAACAATTAACAAGTCAATAACACAGTAGAAAGAAAATGTCTATATACATTGTGTGCAAAAGGCATGAGGAGGTCGGCGAATAATTACAATTTTGCAGATTAACACTGGAGTGATAAATGATCAGATGGGCATGTACAGGTAGAGATATTGGTGTGCAAAAGAGCAGAAAAGTAAATAAATATAAACATTATGGGGATGAGGTAGGTAAAATTGGGTGGGCTATTTACCGATAGACTATGTACAGCTACAGCGATCGGTTAGCTGCTCAGATAGCAGATGTTTGAAATTGGTGAGGGAGATAAGTCTCCAACTTCAGTGATTTTTGCAATTCGTTCCAGTCACAGGCAGCATAGAACTGGAACGAAATGCGGCCAAATGAGGTGTTGGCTTTAGGGATGATCAGTGTGATACACCTGCTGGAGCGAGTGCTACAGGTGGGTGTTGCCATCGTGACCAGTGAACTGAGATAAGGTGGAGCTTTACCTAGCATGGACTTGTAGATGACCTGGAGCCAGTGGGTCTGGCGACGAATATGTAGCGAGGGCCAGCCGACTAGAGCATACAGGTCGCAGTGGTGGGTGGTATAAGGTGCTTTAGTAACAAAACGGATGGCACTGTGATAAACTGCATCCAGTTTGCTGAGTAGAGTGTTGGAAGCTATTTTGTAGATGACATCGCCGAAGTCGAGGATCGGTAGGATAGTCAGTTTTACTAGGGTAAGTTTGGCGGCGTGAGTGAAGGAGGCTTTGTTGCGGAATAGAAAGCCGACTCTAGATTTGATTTTAGATTGGAGATGTTTGATATGAATCTGGAAGGAGAGTTTACAGTCTAGCCAGACACCTAGGTACTTATAGATGTCCACATATTCTAGGTCGGAACCATCCAGGGTGGTGATGCTAGTCGGGCATGCGGGTGCAGGCAGCGAACGGCCCGACTGAAGATTTTATATTGAGAGAAATGTACTGAAATAAAGAGAGTAGTTAAAGGACTGAAAGGATGATATAAATATGATTTAAGTTATTGCTGAACCTGCTATTTGCTCTGTGTTGTGAGAGACTGCTACCCAAACAAGCATGTCCTTCAACAAAGACAAAACACAAACAATATGGCATGCAGTATGTCAAGGCAAGCAAGTGTTTATTAAAGTATGCTTCTGCACAATCTCTGTTCTCTCTCACTCCTAACTATGTTTTTATTGGTTCACTGTAGGGATGTACGCACATGTCCCTCCCTACAGTACTTTTGCTGCAGCCATGCAAGAAGTCTGAATTTCTCTTTTTTCTCCAAACAGCAAAACAATGTTTGAGATAGTTGATGGTAAAAAAGCAAACAGGTGGACAGCACAGGTTCTGACCAACCATCATCTGACCATCCTCTCTTTTATTTTACCATAATAGGTTATAAAAACACATTTAAAGTATGACAAATATCCAATAAAGTCTGTTCTCTGCCTTCATATATACTAACTACAGGGCCAAACTGTTCCCTTGGCCAGACATACTCCTCTAATCTACAACTTCCATAGATCCACAATTGTTTTAATGCAATAAACCTCTGTCTGACGCAGGTCCACAGGGCAGACAGCCAGCCCCTGTACATTCCCACAGATTACACTTATATTGTGTCTTCAGACAGATACACAGACACAAAACTAGCACTAAAAGGTTTACACATTATTTCAGAATTGTGTGTGAAAAATTGTTGAGTTTG
Source organism: Oncorhynchus masou masou (assembly GCF_036934945.1). NCBI lineage: Eukaryota > Metazoa > Chordata > Actinopteri > Salmoniformes > Salmonidae > Oncorhynchus > Oncorhynchus masou. The sequence continues at coordinate 29,523,438 of NC_088240.1, forward strand.
CGCTCTCTACTATTACTATTAACAAGTTGGAGAGCTATTGGAGTGTTGAGTTGAGTTTATTTTTACAGGGACAGTGCACATTAATCAACTTTCAGTAAAAGTGCCGGTTTTAGCCAGCCGGCTAATTTTTAACCGCAGTCCCTGGGCAGGTTATTAAAAACAATTACAATATAGACAATAGCAACATAGAACAAGCAAGACATAGCAACATAGGACAAGCAAGACGTAGCATACAGACAGAGCAACATAGAGCAAAAAGCAGCAAGACAAAATTCATAAAAGCAACAAAGTGTTTCCACACCTCACAAGCTACAGACAACAGACAACATGGAAAGCGGCAACACACAGCTACGGACCATGTTCACAAATCTGATTGACCTTTAGGCATGTCTTCAAGCATTTTGTGAAAGTGTGATATGTGGTGCAGTTATGTGTGTCTGATGGCAGTGTATTCCAGACATGGGAAGCTCTCACAGAGAATGCAGATTTACTAAAGGTGCTTTTCCTTAGGGGAACTATACAGTCACCTCTCATGGCAGACCTTGTGGATCTGCTGCCATATGTCTGGGTTTTCTGTTTAACAAAAATATTGAGTGGAGGGGGAGCCAGGCCATTAAGGATCTTGAATACAAGACATGCGTCGGTGTATTGCACAAGATTTTCCCAACTCAAGAGCTCATGCTTTCTAAGGATGTGACAATGATGATGGCTATTGGGCTTCCTATCAAGCACTTTGAGAGCCTGTTTGTAGACAGACTGAATAGGTTTTAATGTTGTACAGCAAGCTTGGGCCCAACTAGTCAAGCGGTATGTTAAGTGGGGAGTATCATAGAGTTGAAGTACAGTTTTGCTACCTCTGTAGTCAAACAATTTCGTATAAATCGGAAATTAGCTAGGTTGAATTTAGTTATTTGAATTACCTTTTTCACATGCTTTTTAAAAGAGAGGTTGGAATCAAGTATGATGCCAAGGTACTTAAAATCGGATACCACCTGGAGCTTCTCCCCTGACACATAGACATCTGGCTCAGTAGCATCTGTTGCCCTGCAAACAGTTTTTTTCACATTGAGATGCAAACACGAGTCACTGAGCCACTTTGTAACCTGGACCATTACAGTAGTGAGTTCTTGTGCAGCTTGTTGCTTGCTCTTTGCATGCACATATATCACTGTATAATCTGCATACATTTGAACTTCAGACCCAGTACAGACAGAAGGCAGTTCATTAATGTACAGGCTGAACAGGAGGGGCCCCAGTATTGACCCTTGGGGCACAACCACATCATAGCTACGATAGGGCGACAGCTCATTGCTCACTCTGACACACTGAGTTCTGCCTTCAAGGTATGATTTCATCCATCTCAAGGCATCAGGGGAAAAGTTGAACTTTGACAATTTTGTGATGAGAATCTCATGGTTAACAGTATCAAAAGCCTTCCTTAGGTCACAGCCCCAACAGCACCCCCTTTGTCCATCTTGGACTTCACATTTTCCAGAAGAAAGCAGTTGGCCGTTTCTGTGGAGTGTTTCGCTCTGAAGCCAAACTGCATGGAGTGTAATGTGAAGGGGCTGTTGTTGAGGTGGGCAATCAGTTGTTCTGCTACACACTTTTCAACAACCTTTGACACCACAGGTAGTATACTAATGGGCCTGTAGTTATTCACGTCAGCAGGGTCGCCTGATTTAAAGATGGCAAATTATTATGGCCGACTTCCATACCCTTGGAAACACACTGAGACCAATAGATGTGTTGGTGACCTTAGTAATGGGGCCAATGAGTGACTCTTTGTAGTTTTTAAGAAAGGTAGAGTCCATCCCAAACAGATCTTTGGCTTTAGAGTTCTTTAGTGAGCTAATCACCTTGTTCACCTTTGACTCAGAAACCTCCCTTATGATGAAGACAGGATTTTTATCAGTTTGTTATATACTACTATATGAAAGCATGAGATACATGGCACACAGTCAAAACATCACTTCAGTAAGTGGCCCGATATAGTCCCATATAGCTCATTTGGTAGAACATGGTGCTTGCAATGCCAGGATTGTGGGTTTGATTCCTGTGGGGGACCAGTATGAAAATGTATGCACTCACTACTGTAGGTCGCTCTGATTAAGAGCATCTGCTAAATGACTTAAATGTAAATATACAGTAGGCCTATGGCTTTCAAAGTTATGCCTAGTTGCACACTGCTGATTTTGCCACAAAGTAGTTGCAACACACTTTGTGCCATAACTTAAAAAATCTGATTTCAGTGCAACATGTTGTCCTGCTGTTACTGTTTAATTAAGGACCTAATTTACCAACCATTATATACATTTTGTTTACCATTATATAAATGAACTGTTCCATCTCTGTTATGTACAGAAGGAATATGGAGCTGGTGGTCAAGAGTCTGAGTGAAAAATTGTAGTAGGAAAGAATTAAGAAAAGGAGGGATGATATGCCATGTAATTATGGTGTATTATAAACTGGGTGGTTCGAGCCCTGAATGCTGATTGGCTGACAGCCATGGTATATCAGACCGTACACCATGGGTATGACAAAAACATGTATTTTTCTAATTATGTTGGTAACCAGTTTGTAATAGCAATAAGGCACCTCGAGGGTTGTGGTATATGGCCAATATACCACGGCTAAGGGCTGTTTCCAGGCACTCCGTGTTGCGTCATTGTAATGAACCTCCTCCTCTTCTTCTGAGTAAGTGTCCATAATGTTTATTTTAAAACATTAACTGAACACTACGAAATACTAAACAGTAAACGTGAAATGAACAAAACAGTCCCGTGTGGCGACAAACACTGACCCAGAAGACAAACACCCACAACCCAAAACTGAAACCCAGGCTACCTAAGTATGATTCTCAATCAGGGACAACAATTGACAGCTGCCTCTGATTGAGAACCATACTAGGCCAACTCAAAAACCAACATAGAAAAACAAACATAGACTGCCCACCCAACTCACGCCCTGACCATACTAAAACAAAGACAAAATAACAGAACTATGGTCAGAACGTGACAGTCGTACATAAGAACAGCCCTTAGCCGTGGTAAATTGGCCATATACCACACCGCCTTTGTCCTTATTTCTTAAATAACACATAGTACAAACTGCTCTCAGCATGACGATATTAGGGAGTATTTCAAGGAGAATTTCTCAATATCATAATTATTTGTATTAATTCATGTCTAGTATCTTTATTAACAAAATGGCTAGATAGACATTGAATAACTCATTGAGTATAGCAGTACATAGATACCAACACAGTATCCTTGCATGACATACTCCATATCATATCTGACCCCTGGTCAGCTAGTTATTTGTCACAACAGCAACTCACTGACCCTGTCACCATGTCTGGGTCTCAAATGACACCATATTCCCTATATAGTGCACTAGTTTTGACCAGGGACCATAGGGCTCTGGTCAAAAGTACTGCACTATAGGAAATAAAGCTGACATGGTCTGGCATGAGAGAGAGGGGACACCGACAGAATCACTTCACACTTCATATCAGCAATATAATACATCATACTGACATGTCTCTTATCATACACTTTTATCCGAACAATTTGCAGTACAGTGAGCTGAGCCACATAGGAAAAATATTGTAGGTGCAGTCTGTCTCCAAACCATTATTGTGTTTAATGTAGTCAAACAAGCCTGCCTGAAAGTTGGCATGAAGGTTTGGGTTGAGTCAGTCGACCCTACTAGAGAAATCCATGGATGAAAATGATGAGACAGATTGCAATTTACTGGGGGGAGGGGTGGTCCAAAATTGGGGAGGGTTGTCAAACTTGTTTGTTTTTTTTGCTTTGGGGAGGGTTGTGTGTTTTTTTATGGGGCACAGGACATGGTAGTGTGTTTTTTTCCTGGTTAACATTTGCTCTTTGCAGGTTTTACATTATAATTTCTTCCATGCTAGCTAAATTTCCTCATCTGCTTGCATGCGTCTCCTCTATATCAAGGTGTTTTGGTACTTCCCTTATGTACTACGCTTTTCCACATGCTAACTTTTACTATACCACAGGTCAGTATAGTCTACCAGTCTAATTGTTTATACTGCCCAGGTCAGTATAGTCTACCAGTCCAGGACCCAGTTGCATAGGGAGGAGTTCGGACCCAGGGCAGTGAGCTTTGTAATGAACTTATAGGGCACTATAGTATTGAAGACCGAGCTGCTGTTGATGAACGTGTGTGTACCTTCCAACAGGACAACAACCCTAAGCACACAGCCAAGACAACGCAGGAGTGTCTCCGGGACAAGTCTCTGAATGTCCTCGAGTGGCACAGCCAGAGCCCGGACTTGAACCCTATTGAACATCTCTGGAGAGACCTGAAAATAGCTGTGCAGCAAAGCTCCCCATCCAACCTGAAAGTGCTTGAGAGGATCCGCAGAGAAGAACGGGAGAATATCCCCAAATACAGGTGTGCCAAGCTTGTAGCTTCTTACCCAAGAAGACTCGAGGCTGTAATCACTGCCAAAGGTTCTTAAACAAAGTACTGAGTAAAGGGTCAGAATACTCATATAAAAATGTGATTTTTCTGTTGTTAGTTGTTTTTTGCAACAAAAATAACATGTTTTTTGCTTTGTCATTATGATGTATTGTATGTAGATTGAAAAAATCTATTTAAATCCATTTTAGAATAAGTCTGTAAAATACTTTTACTGTAGGTCTTCATGGTGTAGACTGATCTCTCCACTCTGCTGTTTTGCTTTGTCAGATCAGCCCCAGATTAGATACGAGTAACCAACAATCCACTTTACTCTCTACAAAATGGAAAGGTAAAGGAATTACAGACCCCTTTAGGGTTTCTTTCATAAAAGGTGTAAACTCTGATTGCTACCGTCAAAGTGACAGCATCTATTATGAGCTGCTTGGTTTGAACCCCACCCTGGTTTGAATAGCTGGGCAGTTGGGCTGCAGGGGAAGCAAGAGATCCTATTGAGAGGGTGGGTTTTGACGCAGTATGTAGGGTGAATAGATAGCTAGTGTGTCCATGCCCCCCAGTGCCCTTGGAGGTGTGGGAAAGTTGGCACCGAATTTACCTGTAGCGTCTTCTCATGTCTGTGAGCTTTGTGTCAGGGTTTTGAAACAGAACAAATTCACATTGAAATGGTTGTACAGTACAAACTAACACATATATGGTACAGTGCCAGCATGCAAGTATGATAAGGATATGGATCCGCAAGCAAATAACTGTATATACCAGACATATACACACACACAGAGATTGACGCATACACACACACACACACACACACACACACAGACAGTAAATTAAAACACCACCTGTTGCCAAAGTGCAAAGATAACCTATAGTTACACTCCAACACTCCATGTACTTTATTGATGTTACATAGCATGTCTATAGAGCTTAGATACAAGGATACAGCGATACCTCCTCCCTATCAGTCACCAGGGGAATTAAATGCCTGTAATGCTCTTTAAAGTGGAACTGACAGTTTTATCTACTTTGCAGATATAATACAATCATAATATCAGTTAAAAATATAAAATTCCCAGTTTATGCGACAAAACCAACTTTATAAGAGATTTTAAAAATAGGTATATTTGACTCAACATTCCATGACATACACTAAGGCATTGATGGCAGAATAGAGTGATGCAGTTCAATTCATGATTAATATAATTCACCAATACATTTCTTGGTAGTCCAAAAAAATATTGGTTGTAAATCACAGCTGGCCTGGTACATTGTTTGCCGCCTCCATTTGGACAAAAACGGACGAATGTGACTACGGCTGGGACTGTCAATGCAATCAAACTTCTGTAGCAAGGGCAATGATCACAAGTCAGTCATAACGTGGCTAATAACCTAGCGAATCCATTTATGTAGCAAGCTCAAACACGGAGCCTAACGTTAGCTAGCTGCTCAGAGGATGTCATGTCATTGGAGGAGGAGTGGGTGAGTGACTTTTCCCCCTCATATCGTTTTTTTTTTTTTGGTGCTATACGCAGCTAGAGATGCAGGTGCCATTTGGTTACCTAGCAAGAACTTGAATGACTTCTATCCAGTTAGCATATCTTTTGATTTTGCAAATTCACTCCGAGCTCTGCTCGGGCAAGTAAAATGATCAGAGTGGAAGAAGCTAGCCAACTTTAGCCAGTTAGCTTGGTTGCAGAGAAGCTGCAGAAGGACAATAGGCTACAATTCTCCATCGTTTATCACTGCAATTTTGACGGCCAACTAGCTGAAACAGTTTGAGGGTTTCTCTAATTATAAGGGCACTGGTGGCTCCCTGCAGGGAGATAGCGTGGCAGAGCTGGTCCAAGTCTGCTGGGTATGTCATGGCCAGTTCGTACTATAAGGGCACAAGGTGAGACCCAGATGCAGACACTGGAAAAACACACTAGTTGACTTGAACATACAAGACTGGCACAGAGACAGGAAACACATGGATAAATACATCCGGAAAAATAAGCGACACCTAGAGGGGGTGGAGACAATCACAAGGACAGGTGTAACAGATCAGGGCGTGACACTAATGTTACTTCATTAGATTTTAGCTCATTTGGCTCACATTATTTGTTCATCTAGCTCTATGGCTCTCTAGCTCTATGGCTCACATTATTTATTGATCTTGTTGTTGATTTTGCATAACTGAGGGTGAGAGAGTCTTCACGGTTATTTGATCAATAGGACTGTGAAGTTCCCAAATGTAAGAGGACTTATTTGCAGAAATCCATTCAGGTGGCATTTCAAATCAAATTAAATTGTACTGGTCACATATACATGGTTAGATGTTATTGAGAGTGTAGCGAAATGCTCCAACCGTGCAGCAATATCTAACAAGTAATCTAACAATTCCACAACAACTACCAATTACACACAAGTCTAAGTAAATGAATGGAATAGGAATATATAGAAATAAATATATGGATGAGCAATGACCGAGGCATAGGCATGATGCAATAGATGGTATAAAATACAATATAGACTGTACATATGAAATTAGTCATTCAAGATATGTAAGCATTATTAAAGTGACAAGTGATTCATTTATTAAAGAGGCCAAAGATTTCAAGTCTGTATGTAGGCAGCATTGATGGCTGTTTAACAGTCTGATGGCCTTGAGGTAGAAGCAAAAGTCCCAGCTTTGATGCACCTGTACTGACCACGCCTTCTTTGGCAAATGCATTCTGTTGATCTAAAGTAGCACTGTTGCAACTACCTGTAAACACACAGCCCAGTTCAAAGTGAATGATGGCAGGCCTTTGTGGCAAATGGCTTGTTTGCATAAAGGCCTACTTTAGCTCTGATTGGCTATGGTGCACCAGTCTGCATAGACTCTGGTCCTGGACTAGACGCATGTTTTTAATTTGGTTTTATTTACTACAGTGGCTATTAATTATCCAAACGCATGTCTGCTTTCCCAATCTATATTGCTATAGAATTTTCACAAATGCTTTACTGTAATGTAATTCCCAAACATTCTGAGAATTTATGAAAATGTGAAAATTACAATATCTAAGTGCTCGCTTGTATTTAAAAAGTGTCACATTCTTCCTGGGGGTGTATATCAACAGATTTTTATCATATTTTGTTGCTAAAGTGCATCAATAATTATCTCATTTATTGCAGTGTCAAATGTGATGTGTTTGATGTTTTCATTTGGACACAACCAATGGGAGGACCCCGTGAAACACGGACCAACATGGGAAAACACAGCAACATTCAACAAGTTTTAACAAATAATAGATTAGGTAAGCATGGAGCAAAGAATCACATGGAATATACTATAATGAGTATTGCTGCGGTCTACTAGAATCAACTCTAAGACATATGAAGGTTGGGGACCAAAAGTCCCGACTAAGTAAGGCCATATCAGAGGGTATATTCATATTGTTTGTCAGTCAACTCACAGGCTTCTGAATATAATATTTGTTATATGATTACTAGACACAGGACTGGAGCGCAAGCCGTAAGGGAAAAGGCACACGGACTAGTCGATTTGGGTTTAGGGTAGGGTTGTAGTTAGGGTTGGAGTTACTGTAGGGTTATGCCAATCTTTGTTAACCCAGAACTACAATCTTGCATAATTTGGTCAGATGCACGATTAAGTTCTTGGGGGAGACGTGTTAGAAAAGGTGATAAAGCGATTTTGCGAAGTCTCCACCTTGCAAATGGAAACTATTGATTTTGGCCCAATAGGCCTGACATATTACCTATTTCAAGGAGCTTTCCGTTTTGATAGGGTTATGTTGCTTAAAACCCTTTAGGCCTGCCTATAGAAAATTTTAAAAAACAACTCTGCATCCCTGCCCAGCCTGGCAAGAGTGGCCCGAAGGGTGTTTAGCATCCCCAGTGGCTCTGTAAGCACTGATAGGGTATTCTCCGCTCCTGTCCTGCACTCCAGGCACCATCACATGAGTCTGAAGCCACAGAATCTGTCCAGACTCGTGTTTCTGAAAGTGAATTCAAAGGTACTGTAGATTGAGCCTAAAAAGTCATTTTGTATTTCATTTTTATTTGATTCTAAGTATGTCACAGCCTATATGCGCAATTTACAGACTATGATAATTTAAAACAACTAAATGTTGTTTAGTCCACTATTACATTGACCCCCCCCCCATTTGTTTTGTACACTGCTCCTACTCAGTGTTTATTATCTATGCATAGTCACTTCACTCCTACCTACAGTACATGTACAAATTACCTCAACTAACCTGTACCTCCACACACTGACCCGGTACCCCCTGTCACGTTCTGATCATAGTTCTTTTGTGTTTTCCTCGTTTTAGTGTTGGTCAGGACGTGAGCTGGGTGGGCATTCTATGTTGTGTGTCCAGTTTGTCCTTTTCTATGTATGGCCTGATATGGTTCTCAATCAGAGGCAGGTGTTAGTCATTGTCTCTGATTGGGAACCATATTTAGGTAGCTTGTTTTGTGTTGGGGTTTGTGGGTGGTTGTTTCCTGTCTTTGTGTTCTCTGCACCAGATAGGACTGTTTCGGGTTTTGCCACATTTGTTATTTTGTATTTGTATAGTGTTCACATTATCATCTTTTATTAAACATGTTGAACACGAACTACGCTGCATTTTGGTCCTTCTCTCCTTCGATGGAAGAATACCGTTACACCCCCTGTATATAGCCTTGTTATTGTTATGTTGTTGTGTTACGTTTATATTTAATTTATTTAATTTTTTACTTTAGTTTATTTGGCAAATATTTTCATAACTCTTCTTAAACTGCACTTTTAGTTAAGGGCTTGTAAGTAAGCATTTCACAGTAAGGTCTACACTTGTTGTATTCGGCGCATGTGACAAAGTTTGACTTTAAATGCTGAGCGCTTAATGTTCCTGTCAGCCTCATGTGCTGCACTTGCAAATGGTCACAATACATTTTTTTGTAGGCTATAGCCTTGTAATAATTTAAATAATAGGCTAATAATATAGACTACATCATTCATTTTAGTTCCTTTTTAGGATACCTGTCTGGCTTCTGACCTACTCTATTTAGTGTTTATTTGCTGTTTAATAAGACATGTAGCATATTTGAAATTATGAAAGCTTCTTACAGGCACGTTTTCATGTAGTTTATTAAAACACTTTTCATTGAAATCATAGGGTTTGGTTTCAATACTTCAAAACCAAATGGTAGATCCAGGTAGTCACAAAAATAGATGGGTGTTGGTTAAATTGTGATTTTAATTAATTGAACAAATTTGGAGAAGCAGTTTTTTGGGCATGTGAGCTAGGAGAGGTTTTTATAGCAGTGGTTGGAAAGGATGTGTAGTGCCGGAGCGATGCTCTCCTGGAGCGATGCTCTCCTGAGCGATGCTCTCCTAGAGCGATGAGCGGGATTTCTGACCTCTCAGGTTGGCATACACAAAGTAGTTATTAACATAATAGTTTAATTAAAACTTTGACATGATTTACAAATAGAACATTCTCTTACGATCAAGTTTATATGGACATGTCTGATTGGTTATTTTCTCAATATTTCAAATAGCCTATCAAAATGAAAAATGAACGTTCAGACATATTTGTATGTGAAATTGTTTTTTAAAGATGCTGCATACTTTCAGATGTTCTGAACTCACTTTCATTCTCTCTTAAAAAGGGAGACTCATGAGGATGTGACATGTTTGGGACACTGCTATTTCGAATCGAGCAGTGTCCATTTCATCCCTTCGTGCTACGGATGTGTTTTAAAAAGTTTACTGGCGAAAGAGCGGTTGTATCATGGCTGCCAACTGAAAATGGCAAAGGTTTGATATATCAAGCGTGGTTTGTGCAGTTTGCTCTCAGAGGGACAGTATATCCAGAGCAATGGCTGGAGGATGCTATGTTGTTGGTGGTATGCCCAGCATTACTATCGATAATGGAGGAGCAAGTATTGCGCCGGAAGTATTACAAATTCCGGCGCCGACAGAGATGGCTGCCTCGCTTCGCGTTCCTAGGAAACTATGCAGTTTTTTGTTTTTTTACGTGTTATTTCTTACATTTGTACCCCTGGTCATCTTAGGTTTCATTACGTACAGTCGAGAAGAACTACTGAATATAAGATCAGCGTCAACTCACCATCAGTTCGACCAAGAATATGACTTTCGCGAAGCGGATCCTGTGTTCTGCCTTTCAACCAGGACAACGGAATGGATCCCAGCCGGCGACCCAAAAACGACTCTGTAAAAGAGGGAAACGAGGCGGTCTTCTGGTCAGACTCCGGAGACGGGCACATCGTGCACCACTCCCTAGCATTCTTCTCGCCAATGTCCAGTCTCTTGACAACAAGGTTGATGAAATCCGAGCAAGGGTAGCATTCCAGAGGGACATCAGAGACTGTAAAGTTCTTTGCTTCACGGAAACATGGCTCACTGGAGAGACGCTATCGGAGGCGGTGCAGCCAGCGGGTTTCTCCACGTATCGCGCCGACAGAAACAAACATCTTTCTGGTAAGAAGAGGGGCGGGGATGTGGTGTGATCACAGAAACATACAGGAACTCAAATCCTTCTGTTCACCTGATTTAGAATTCCTCACAATCAAATGTCGACCGCATTATCTACCAAGAGAATTCTCTTCGATTATAATCACAGCCGTATATATTCCCCCCCAAGCAGACACATCGATGGCTCTGAACGAACTTTATTTGACTCTTTGCAAACTGGAATCCATACATCCTGAGGCTGCATTCATTGTAGCTGGGGATTTTAACAAGGCTAATCTGAAAACAAGACTCCCTAAATTGTATCAGCATATCGATTGCGCAACCAGGGCTGGCAAAACCTTGGATCATTGTTATTCTAACTTCCGCGACGCATATAAGGCCCTGCTCCACCCTCCTTTCGGAAAAGCTGACCACGACTCCATTTTGCTGATCCCTGCCTACAGACAGAAACTAAAACAAGAAGCTCCCACGCTGAGGTCTGTCCAACGCTGGTCCGACCAAGCTGATTCCACACTCCAAGACTCCTTCCATCACGTGGACTGGGATATGTTTTGTATTGCGTCAGACAACAACATTGACGAATACGCTGATTCGGTGTGCGACTTCATTAGAACGTGCGTTGAAGATGTCGTTCCCATAGCAACGATTAAAACATTCCCAAACCAGAAACCATGGATTGATGGCAGCATTCGCGTGAAACTGAAAGCGCGAACCACTGCTTTTAATCAGGGCAATGTGACTGGTAACATGACCGAATACAAACAGTGCAGCTATTCCCTCCGCAAGGCTATCAAACAAGCTAAGCGTCAGTATAGAGACAAAGTAGAATCTCAATTCAACGGCTCAGACACAAGAGGTATGTGGCAGGGTCTACCAGGATGACCAGGATGTCTTGCTCCCAGGCAGACTAAATAACTTTTTTGCCCGCTTTGAGGACAATATAGTGCCACTGACACGGCCTGCAACGAAAACATGCGGACTCTCCTTCACTGCAGCCGAGGTGAGTAAAACATTTAAACGTGTTAACCCTCGCAAGGCTGCAGGCCCAGACGGCATCCCCAGCCGCGCCCTCAGAGCATGCGCAGACCAGCTGGCTGGTGTGTTTACGGACATATTCAATCAATCCCTATACCAGTCTGCTGTTCCCACATGCTTCAAGAGGGCCACCATTGTTCCTGTTCCCAAGAGAGCTAAGGTAACTGAGCTAAACGACTACCGCCCCGTAGCACTCACTTCCGTCATCATGAAGTGCTTTGAGAGACTAGTCAAGGACCATATCACCTCCACCCTACCTGACACCCTAGACCCACTCCAATTTGCTTACCGCCCAAATAGGACCACAGACGATGCAATCTCAACCACACTGCACACTGCCCTAACCCATCTGGACAAAAGGAATACCTTTGTGAGAATGCTGTTCATTGACTACAGCTCGGCATTTAACACCATAGTACCCTCCAAGCTCGTCATCAAGCTCGAGACCCTGGGTCTCGACCCCGCCCTGTGCAACTGGGTACTGGACTTCCTGACGGGCCGCCCCCAGGTGGTGAAGGTAGGCAACAACATCTCCACCCCGCTGATCCTCAACACTGGGGCCCCACAAGGGTGCATTCTGAGCACTCTCCTGAACTCCCTGTTCACCCACGACTGCGTGGCTACGCACGCCTCCAACTCAATCATCAAGTTTGCGGACGACACAACAGTGGTAGGCTTGATTACCAACAACGACGAGACGGCCTACAGGGAGGAGGTGAGGGCCCTCGGAGTGTGGTGTCAGGAAAATAACCTCACACTCAACGTCAACAAAACTAAGGATATGATTGTGGACTTCAGGAAACAGCAGAGGGAACACCCTCCTATCCACATCGATGGAACAGTAGTGGAGAGGGTAGTAAGTTAAGTTCCTCGGCATACACATCACAGACAAACTGAATTGGTCCACTCACACAGACAGCATCGTGAAGAAGGCGCAGCAGCGCCTCTTCAACCTCAGGAGGCTGAAGAAATTCAGCTTGTCACCAAAAGCACTCACAAACTTCTACAGATGCACAATCGAGAGCATCCTGGCGGGCTGTATCACTGCCTGGTACGGCAACTGCTCCGCCCACAACCGTAAGGGTAGTGAGGTCTGCACAACGCATCACCGGGGGCAAACTACCTGCCCTCCAGGACACCTACACCACCCGATGTTACAGGAAGGCCATAAAGATCATCAAGGACAACAACCACCCGAGCCACTGCCTGTTCACCCCGCTATCATCCAGAAGGTGAGGTCAGTACTGGTGCATCAAAGCTGGGACCGAGAGACTGAAAAACAGCTTCTATCTCAAGGCCATCAGACTGTTAAATAGCAACCACTAACATTGAGTGGCTGCTGCCAACACACTGACTCAACTCCAGCCACTTTAATAATGGGAATTGATGGGAAATGATGTAAAATATATCACTCGCCACTTTAAACAATGCTACCTAATATAATGTTTACATACCCTACATTATTCATCTCATATGTATACATTTTGTGTAGTTTTGACAGGGGTGGCCATTTTAGTGATCGGGCAGAGCCCGTTTATTAGTTCTGCTCTCACATATCTGCCATTTACCACTCGACCCCCTTCTTTGCCAAATCTCTCCCCCTAGATCCGACCCCCTAGGTTGGGCTACCGCAGCAAAATATGCGTGCATGCGGGATAACCCATCCACGTTTCCCATTTCCTTCCCTGCTCTGTGTTTCAAGTCAAAATGAAACTTGAAGACTCAAAAACCACCGCATCACCCAAGCGTTCTTCTCTTTAGCCCTATGCATCCAGGTGAGTGGGGCATGGTCAATGATGAGGGTGAAGTGGCACCCCAGCAGGTAGTATTTCAGGCTTTCTAGAGCGGACTTTACTGCCAGCGCCTCTTTCTCAACGACTGAGTAGTTGGTTTCCCGTGGTTCCAGCTTCCTGCTTAAAAACAGGATGGGGTGTTCCAACCTTTCTACCTCTTGGGATAGCACTGCTCCCAAGCCGACCTCTGAGGCATCCGTCTGAACCATAAACTCTCTCTCAAAGTCTGGTACCACCAGCACTGGATTACAGCAGAGAGCCTCCTGTAATGTCCTAAATGCTTTGGTGGCCCTTTCATCCCATTTGACCATGTTTGGCCCTCTGGCTCTAGTCATGTCGGTAAGTGGGGCGGCCACTGTGGCATAACTTGGGATGAACTTCCGGTAGTAACCCGTCAGCCCTAGGAAGGCTCGAACCTGCTTCTTATTTACTGGTTTCGGCCATTCTCTAATTGCCTTCACATTCTTATGTTGGGGTTTGATTAACCCTCTTCCCACAGTGTATCCCAGATACTCTGTTTCCTCTAACCCCACATAACACTTGGCAGGGTTTGCCGTGAGCCCTGCCTTTCTAAGGGCGTCTAACACTGCCTGTACCCGGGGTAAGTGGGATTCCCAATCTGGGCTGTAGATCCCCACGTCATCTAAATAAGCTGCGGCATATGCTTTGTGCGGTTTTAGGACTTTGTCCATGAGCCGTTGAAAGGTGGCTGGGGCCCAGTGTAAGCCGAATGGCATGACGGTGTATTGAAACAAACCGTCAGGCTTTGCAAAGGCTGTCTTTTCTTTGGCCCTGGGGGTCAGAGGAATTTGCCAGTACCCTTTTGTCAGACCAAGAGTCGTAATGTACCGAGCATTACCAATTTTCTCCAGTAGTCCATCTACTCGGGGCATGGGGTAGACATCAAACTTGGAGATTTCATTTACCTTCCGAAAGTCGTTACAGAACCGCAAAGACCCATCGGGCTTGGAGACCATCACAATTGGGCTAGACCACTCACTATGTGACTCTTCGATCACTCCAGCTGTCAACATTTTCTCCGCCTCTGCTCTAATCGCGGCCCGTCGAGCCTCGGGTACCCGATATGGCCTCATACTCACTTTTCTCCCTGGTAGAGAAACTAAATCATGAGCCGTAACCTCAGTTCGGCCAGGTACCTTTGAAAACACATCTCTGTTCTTCTGGATCAGGGTCTTTACTTCCTGTACTTGTGCTGGGGACAGAGTGGGTGAGATATTTACTTCGGCTGTCTCCTGAGTGTGTGTGGGGTATGTGACCATTAGTGTTTCTCTCCCTCTCCATGATTTTAACAGATTTATGTGATAAATCTGTTCCTGGGGCCGTCGACCTGGCTGTCGGATCCGATAATTGACTTCTCCTATTCTCTCCAGTACTTCATATGGTCCTTTCCATGTGGCCAGTAGTTTACACTCTACCGTGGGGATCAGCACTAACATCTTATCTCCCGGTTGAAATTCCCTCAGGGTAGCCTGCCGGTTATAAGTGTGCCGCTGGTGCTCCTGTGCTTGTCTCATGTGCTCTCTGACGATGGGCATGACTGTGGCTATCCTGTCTTACATTGCCGTGACGTGCTCTATGACACTAACATACGGGGTGGATTGGTGCTCCCAGGTTTCCCGGGCGATGTCTAAGATTCCCCGGGGATGCCTCCCATATACCAGCTCAAAGGGAGAAAACCCCAGCGAGGCTTGAGGAACCTCTCTAATGGCAAACATCAGATACGGCAACATGCAATCCCAGTTCTTCCCATCCTTATCGATTACCTTCCTGAGCATTGACTTCAGGGTCCGGTTGAATCTCTCGACCAGCCCGTCCGTCTGAGGATGGTAAACCGATGTCCTCAACTGTTTCACCTGCCACAGTTTACAAAGGTCCGCCATAATTCGGGACATAAAATGGCCACCCCTGTCTAGTCAGGTTCTCTCCCTTTAGTTTATCGTAATCCTGTGCATCTTTCAACTCCAGGTCGAAATACGCTTTTTGAGCGTCCCCTGCCAGGTATGGTGCCAGAAGCCCTGCCCATTCTTCTTTTGGCCACTTCTCCCTCTCTGCCGTCCTTTCGAAGGTGGTAAGATATGCTTCCACATCATCCTGCGCTGTCATTTTTTTGAAGAAAATGATTGGCCCTCCTCTGGGTATTTGCAGCTGGTAATTGAGCCCCAATTTGGTCCGCTAGAACCTTTAGGCCTTCTCTTAACTCCCGGGTGTTTCTCTCTTGCTTTTCTCTGAGCAGCTGGTTGGTGCGGTGCTGGACCTGTAACGTGTCCTGATACATTCGCATTGCATCCTGATGAGCTATTTGTTGAGCTCTAGTTGCCTCTTGTTGGGCGGCCGCCGCTTGTAGCAGGGCCAGTATGGCTCCCTCCATACTCATTTTCCTGAGAAACTGTCCTAACCAAACAAAGCCACAAAAAAAACCTGACTCCCCTTTGGAGTGCTAACTGAACATTTTTCTTTTTCTTCTACCTAACCAGTGGTATGGTTAGTCCATGCCCGCATCCTCCACCACGTGTGGCAAATCTCTTCAAGGTTAGGAGCATTTGTCACAAACTAAGTGGTAAACTGTCACCAAATCACCCAAGAATGAGAGTTCTTTCGAACAGGACAGTACCTGTGTGTTTGTTTCTCCGTCCTGGTCCACCCAGGCCGTAGGCGAGGTCAAGGATAGCAGGGTTCGGTACACGAATCGGGTTCTCGGTAGGTCCAGGTCCAAACGCCAACAGGTAAGTCCAAAACAGTCCAACTCATACACGGTAAATCCAGCCAATCTCTATTGTCTCTTTCTCTATTGTTCATAGATCCTTCCAGCGCTCTCTTCTTCTCTTCCTGGTTTTTCTTGACCCTTTATCTGTGGGTTGGCTCCACCTTCTGAGGGTTCCCCTTGCTTCTGGGACTTGTAGTTTTGGTGTTCGGCCATTTTGTGATCTGTAGTTCTGACAGGGGTGGCCATTTTAGTGATCGGGCAGAGCCCGTTTATTAGTTCTGCTCTCACATATCTGCCATTTACCACTCGACCCCCTTCTTTGCCACAGTATATACTGTACTCTACATCATCTACTGCATCCTTATGTAATACATGTATCACGAGCCACTTTAACTATGCCACTTTGTTTACATACTCATCTCATATGTATATACTGTACTCGATACCATCTACTGTATCTTGCCTATGCTGCTCTGTACCATCACTTATTCATATATCTTTATGTACATATTCTTTATCCCCTAACACTGTGTATAAGACAGTAGTTTTGGAATTGTTAGTTAGATTACTTGTTGGTTATTACTGCATTGTCGGAACTGGAAGCACAAGCATTTCGCTACACTCGCATTAACATCTGCTAACCATGTGTATGTGACAAATAAAATTTGATTTGATTTGATATTCCTAATTCCATCAAAAGTAGATCCACAAACTCGACAGACTTCCAGCACTTTGGATGGGATTGTTCGCAAAGTATTTTTGGGGGACAAAAAATGGCTATGAGAGCTTGTTGTCTGTAGTCTTACACCACAATGTGTCTGTTGTTCCAGCCCCTGTGGATTACTGTTAACTGGCCACTTCTGGTGCTGCAGGGGGCTTAATGACTGAACAGTGGCCAGAGCCTTCAGCATGGAAACTTCCTAGCCAGTGGCACTTAATTGGTTATGGAATGGCAGTCTTTAGCCCTTATCTCTTAAAAGGGCATAATAACACTACAGTGACAGAGCAAAACGTATGAGGAGTATTATTTAATAGCTAGGCTAATCTTACTGTGTCGAAGAACATGTAGGCTATGCCAGCCAATGCTATTGTTTTTATGCTATGTGCTAAGCCTTGAAGTGGTTGAATTGATGTCATTATAATACATTTTACATCCAGAATGACCTCGTTTCAACCATGCAGCATTGCCCACTGGGAACTTGCTGATTTTTTTATGGACCCCAACACTCGCTGTGTTCAGCTTGAGGTGTATGTAGCCTAAATGTTTCCAACATCCAATAAAAAAATTCACAATTAGCCTCCAGCCTCTTCATGAATTAAATAGTATCTTTGTAAAAGCATATCATAATGCCTTTCATGTTTGTGTGGGCACATGTTGTGACATACACTGTAGATTAAAATGAATTCATATTTGGGATGAAATGGCAAGATATCCGAAAGCGCTTTTTAGAATAGAATCTTGCTAACATACACTACCGTTCGAACGTTTGTGGTCACTTAGAAATGTTCTTGTTTTTGAAAGAAAATCACTTTTTTTCTCCATTAAAATCACTTCAAATTGATCAGAAATATAGTGTAGACATTGTTCATGTTGTAAATGACTATTGTAGCTGGAAACGGCTATTTTTTTATGGAATATCTACATAGTCGTACAGAGGCCCATTATCAGCAACCATCACTCCTGTGTTCCAATGGCACATTGTATTAGCTAATCCAAGTTTATCATTTTAAAAGGCTAATTGATCATTAGAAAACAATTTTGCAATTATGTTAGCACAGCTTAAAACAGTGCTGATTAAATAAGCAATAAAACTGGCCTTCAGACTAAACTCAGCAAAAAAAGAAACCCTTTTTAGGATCCTGTCTTTCAAAGATAATTCATAGAATTCCAAATAACTTCACAGATCTTCATTGTAAAGGGTTTAAGAAGGCCAGCATCCTGGAGTCATCTGTTCACTGGTGTTTTGCGGGTACTATTTAATGAAGCTGCCAGTTGAGGACTTGTGAGGCGTCTGTTTCTCAAACTAGACACTCTAATGTACTTGTCCTCTTGCACAGTTGTGCACCGGGGCATCCTACTACTCTTTCTATTCTGGGTAGAGACAATTTGCACTGTTCTGTGAAGGGAGTAGTACACAATGTTGGACGAGATCTTCAGTTTCTTGTCAATTTCTCGCATGGAATAGCCTTCATTTCTCAGAACAGGAATAGACTGACAATTTTCAAAAGAAAGTGCTATGTTTCTGGCCATTTTGAGCCTGTAATCGAAACCACAAATGCTGATGCTCAATATACTCAACTAATCTAAAGAAGGCCAGTTGTATTGCTTCTTTAATCAGCGCAACTGTTTTAAGCTGTGCTAACATAATTGCAAAAGGGTTTTCTAATTTTCAATTAGCTTTGATGTTATTTTAATGGACAAAAAATTACTTTTCTTTCAAAAACAAGGACATGTCTAAGTGACCCCACACTTTTGAACGGTAGTGTATGTCCAAGCTGGGAGGTGATGGGGGTTGGGGAGATTTAGAGAGAGGGATTTAGGAAACCATCTGTTGACCAAAGCTTTTGGGAAGAAGAACCCTCATATGGATTTACGATATTCTCTCCACGGGTGGGACCAGTATAAGGACTCCTTGGGTTTCTCTGAGGGACAGTTAAAGGAGATGGGGTGGGGAGAGGAGGGGGGAGTGTTAAGAGGGAAACAAGAATGAACAAAGGTGCTTAATTATTGAGTTTTTCCTAATCCCTTCCCTCCATTCATATCCAAGGCGCAGGTATGTGACCGCCCTAAAAAAATCAATACAATCTAAGTTCACTGAAAACACTATCCACATACAGTGCCTTGCGAAAGTATTTGGCCCCCTTGAACTTTGCGACCTTTTGCCACATTTCAGGCTTCAAACATAAAGATATAAAACTGTATTTTTTGTGAAGAATCAACAACAAGTGGGACACAATCATGAAGTGGAACGACATTTATTGGATATTTCAAACTTTTTTAACAAATCAAAAACTGAAAAATTGGGCGTGCAAAATTATTCAGCCCCCTTAAGTTAATACTTTGTAGCGCCACCTTTTGCTGCGATTACAGCTGTAAGTTGCTTGGGGTATGTCTCTATCAGTTTTGCACATCGAGAGACTGAAATTTTTTCCCATTCCTCCTTGTGAAACAGCTCGACTCAGTGAGGTTGGATGGAGCGCATTTGTGAACAGCAGTTTTCAGTTCTTTCCACAGATTCGATTGGATTCAGGTCTGGACTTTGACTTGGCCATTCTAACACCTGGATATGTTTATTTTTGAACCATTCCATTGTAGATTTTGCTTTATGTTTTGGATCATTGTCTTGTTGGAAGACAAATCTCCGTCCCAGTCTCAGGTCTTTTGCAGACTCCATCAGGTTTTCTTCCTGAATGGTCCTGTATTTGGCTCCATCCATCTTCCCATCAATTTTAACCATCTTCCCTGTCCCTGCTGAAGAAAAGCAGGCCCAAACCATGATGCTGCCACCACCATGTTTGACAGTGGGTATGGTGTGTTCAGGGTGATGTGCTGTGTTGCTTTTACGCCAAACATAACATTTTGCATTGTTGCCAAAAAGTTCAATTTTGGTTTCATCTGACCAGAGCACCTTCTTCCACATGTTTGGTGTGTCTCCCAGGTGGCTTGTGGCAAACTTTAAACAACACTTTTTATGGATATCTTTAAGAAATGGCTTTCTTCTTGCCACACTTCCATAAAGGCCAGATTTGTGCAATATACAACTGATTTTTGTCCTATGGACAGAGTCTCCCACCTCAGCTGTAGATCTCTGCAGTTCATCCAGAGTGATCATGGGCCTCTTGGCTGCATCTCTGATCAGTCTTCTCCTTTTATGAGCTGAAAGTTTAGAGGGACGGCCAGGTCTTGGTAGATTTGCAGTGGTCTGATACTCCTTCCATTTCAATATTATCGCTTGCACAGTACTCCTTGGGATGTTTAAAGCTTGGGAAATCTTTTTGTATCCAAATCCGGATTTAAACTTCTTCACAATAGTATCTCGGACCTGCCTGGTGTGTTCCTTGTTCTTCATGATGCTCTCTGCGCTTTTAACGGACCTCTGAGACTATCACAGTGAAGGTGCATTTATACGGAGACTTGATTACACACAGGTGGATTGTATTTATCATCATTAGTCATTTAGGTCAACATTGGATCATTCAGAGATCCTCACTGAACTTCTGGAGAGAGTTTGCTGCACTGAAAGTAAAGGGGCTGAATAATTTTGCACGCCCAATTTTTCTGTTTTTGATTTGTTAAAAAAGTTTGAAATATCCAATAAATGTCGTTCCACTTCATGATTGTGTCCCACTTGTTGTTGATTCTTCACAAAAAATACAGTTTTATATCTTTATGTTTGAAGCCTGAAATGTGGCAAAAGGTCGCAAAGTTCAAGGGGGCCGAATACTTTCGCAAGGCACTGTAACTATCCACAGAGCATTCCATTTGACATTCCACAATGAACAGTTATATATGGTTTGGCTAGGGTTTGGTTGGCTTTTGTATGAACTGAGACCCTATAACAGGTGTTGGCTATTCTAATATGAGGCTGAGCAGTAGATATAGTGGAAGTAGAAAGAGAGTTCTCGCCAACCATACATAAGCCAGGTTTATTCCAGCAGCAGAAGTCTTGTCCTGGCTTAGGTGTGATTTCCCCCTTTTGCTTACTTGTTTGTTTCAGGCTTGTGCGGCGGCGGAGCTTTAAGCCGTGTTCACTGTGTCTCACTGGGACTTAGAGCCGAGTAGGACAGGCGGTACAGCTGCACTCACCTAAAGTATTCCGACTGGCTGGCTGGCAGATACAGGACACAGATACAGGACACAGCTAGCACATAACGTTCTGAGAACCATATGTTTCTAAGAGATTGTTGGAAGCATGGTTATCCTATGTTTTTTGTTGTTGCATACAACCTTCCCACAACATTCTGGAAATGGTGCAAGATAGTTAGCAGTGTTATTGAAACATTCAGTGAACGTTTTAAGGAAGTTATTTAAAAAACTCAAGCTAACCTGGAATTTTGGTTCTCAGAACGTTAATAAAACCTATCAGGGAAATGTTCAGGGAACCACAGAAAAACGTTCTCAGAACCACCCTGACACTAAAGTTAACATTTCTAGAACAGCTGAAAGGTTCACTTCCGTTATTCAAAAAACATTCAGTTTTACCTGTCATTAAATGTATGGCTTCGTTTCCAGAATCAATGGGAAACCAAAAACTTACATTCCTACAACATCCAAGGAACCAAATGTGCTAGTTGGAAGTATATATATCCGCACATACAGTAGATTTACATCAAACACCTAACAAGTATGAGATTAATGAGAGGGAAGTTATCTTCTTGACAAGAGATCAATATTGTTCTCACTGTAATATGTAAACAACACTGCTTAACAATATAAATAAATTAAAGAGACCGATGTCTCTTGACCAACAAGCACTCTTAAAATACAAACAGGCACAGTAGTCCCTGTCCTATATGACCGTTTACCTATAACAAACACCACAGATTTACATAAAGCAAAGAAGCATTCTGGCACAAATTAGGTGGTTGTCCATAGATGATGGGAAGGTCCGGAAACTAGCTCTTTTCCGGCTCGGGTGCCGATAAATTATACTCTTCCACTAATCCTGTTCCGAATCCCGGGCCATTCACTGCACCAGACCCTTCTCCTTCCCAATCGAAACTAACGAGGGAGCGATCTGATATTCCAGGAACCGGCAATGTTGAGGAACAGATATGGCTGTTGACCTGTCAGATTGGGTAGAAACATGCCACGAGTTTGGGATTGGGATTCAGCATTGAGTTACGCATCGGAAGGGAGGATGAACATATGTGGAGTCTGTTTTGGACTGTTGCCTCCCTCCTCATCCTCACAAATCATCCTAAATTAGATGGGGTTAATGGATTGAGGGAGGAGGGCTTTCCCTGACACCTTTCTGTTAACTAAGATGTAGAACTTTAGGTCAAGTAACCACACTCCAAGTGAGCTATATGAGCACATTTTGAATATACAGCAGTACCAAAAAACTGATGCTCATCCATTGAATATTATGAATTGGAACTTGATGGGCACTACAGGCTCATGTTTGTTTGGTTTGTTGATTGTTGCCCATTCATTGATGGGCCCTAAACGGTGATGCTTGTTTGCTGGTTTGATTGTTTGATGCCCTCTTGTATTTAAAAAGGTTCAGACTGGGCACCCCTCCCTGCTCACACTTGTAATTCAAAAGCGTCAGGGATTAATTGATTAATTAGGATAAGGCCCTCAAACAGTCCCCCTCCCCGCCACACACACACACACACACACCAGCTCAGTACCCCCACTCCGTACCTTTAATCAAAATAGTACCCTCCACAATCAGAGCAGGGGGAAATGGGATTCAAGATTAATCATAGATTAGATTAATTTCTGCAACATTAAACCATTAAAAACTTCGGCAAATTATTTGAAGGGGTCTTCGAATGTATTAATGCTCAGTAAAAAGGGTCTAAAGCCCTTATTAGTGGACTTTAGCCTCTGTCCGTTAGGCGTTAGATAGAAATCCGGTTTGCGGTTTGAGAATTTGTGCATGTGCACGTACATACACACACCCACATAAACATGCCTCTGAAGCCACCACCCACTTAAGGGTTCCACGATCTGGCTGATTAGTCGTGTTCCTTCCTGATGCTGTCGGATATCCTGCTGCTTTCCTGTAAACCACATTTCTCACACACACACACACATTTCACACACACACACACATTTCACACACACACACATTTCACACACACACACACACACACACTTGTATAACTAACCTTGTGGGGACACACAATTCAGTCCCATTCAAAATACTATTTTCGCTAACCCCTAAACCTAACCCTTACCCTTACCCTAAGATTAACCGAAAACCTAACCTTAACCCTAACTCTAGCTCCTAACACTAAAAATAACCCTAAACTTAATTTAACCTTAACACTATCCTTCACCCTAAACCCCCTAGAAATAGCATTTGACCTTGTGGGGACCAACAAAATGTCCCCAGTTGGTCAAATTTTTGATTGTTTACTATTCTTGTGGTGACTTTTGGTACGCACAGTATAGTTAAACATATCCACAAAGAGCTAGCTAACGCTAACTACACTGGACAGCTCAACTGTTCCTCAAGCCCTGTTTCCATAAACACAAGATTCAATTGGATATTGGCAAATTACCTGATCATACATCTCAGTTGCTCGTCTTCATTTCAGCACATCAAAGTCAAATATGAATGCATTACCAGAAGGGGGGAATTCTTCAATGCACATGCTCTTCCAAAGCATATGTAATGGTAATGCTACACAGCATTACGACAACCAGCTCATTCCAGTTTAGCGCTGTAAAATCAGACAAGGAAATACAGTCTCTCACTGTAATTCAAAATAATAGGCTCACTTCCCGTCTCTCAGAAGTTCTTTGATTGTTTAATTGTTTACAGAGAGACTATGTGGGTGAATTGACTGGAATCCTATAACCATCATTTAGTTATATTTAGTCTTGGTCGACTGGAATAGTATAGCCGTCAGTTATAAATGCTTTACAGGGGATTAACTAAACACACATTGGACTGGAGGAAACAGAAAAACGAATATCCTAGCAGATCTGACAGTCGTCTGAATAGTCAAATCAATTGATTTCGCATTTGGCATGATTAATCAATTGATTATTAACTGATTCTTTGTAAGAGCGTGTCCAATCAATTGTCAGATTGATCAATAAATCAATACATTGATTTATTCTGACAAGGCCACACACCGAACCATGATGTATCACTTCAGTGTTACCTCATACAGGCTGAGTGTACTGTGATGAGATAAAGTGAGACAGTGTTAATCTATGTCCCAAAGGGTTATTCTGTCACATGGTCATTCTGTGTCACAGGGATGTTGATGAACATCCACTTGATACAACAAGAGGTTACTTATTGTAAAATGACTCCGATTCCAGGTATGGGTCAATACCAGGGATGGAAATTAAGATAGCCCACTAACCCATGGCTAATAATTTTTTGGACCAGGCTAGTAGAAAATGTGCCTGCTAGTGAAATGTTGTCTTTTCAAATATTGTATGGCACATATTTTGGACCCGGGCTAGTTACAATTGAATCTACTAGCCCTGCTGGCAAGTGCCCAAAATCCTTAAATTCCATCACTGGTCCCTACTATCATCCCTGTTCTCTACATTGTGTTCTACCTTGTTAAGTAACATATTATGTCGTTCAACTATAGAATAGAGTAGCCATACAGTATGCAATGTTTTAATCATGTGCTTCTGTCCGCATAGAACTCTTTGGCTAAATATTTTGATGTGACCTCATACATTACAATGTATTATGATAACATGTAAGCCTATTGAATCAGTGCTTTCCCCTTTGAACGTGAGTACCTCGTGCGGGTCATCTGTTGTAACAAACCTGGACCGCACTGTGTGTGCTGATATGGCATCACACTGTAATCATTGTCACTATACGGTAATAAAAAAGGTGACAATACTTGACAAGGCAGCAATACAAACTCATTACTTTGACATTACTAATGTCAGTCACACTTTATTTGGATAGTCAGGATAGTCCATCTGTAGATGTTCTACAGACAGTTTGTTGATAGAATGACCATCTGTTGATAAGCAACTGCTTTCTATGGTTACGGTTAGGGTTAGGCTTAAAATAAGGGTCAAGGTTAGGGTAAGGGTTAAGGTTAGGGCTAGGGTAAAGATAAGGGTTAAAGGTTGGGGTTAGGATAAGGGTTATGGTTAAGGTTAGTAGATAGTTAGTTGAAATGTTCATCTGTATAATCATCTGATCACCTGTATGTCATCTGTAGAGCATCTACAGATGGACTATCCAAGTAAAGTGTTACCCTAATGCATAAGGGTCTTGGGGGATCTTTTTTTGATGGGGAAAACATCTGGGCTATAAAGATACATAATGTTGGGTCATCTTGTTTGACTATACAGCTTGGCTCTAAAGAGTGGATAGTAAAGGATCAGAGATAAGCATGTAAATGATAGTATAGCTGTAATTCATGTTGGTTGCATATAGGTTGGCTGAAAATAGTTACACTGCATCTCATTTACTCTTCTTTTGCAAACACACACACACACATACACACCCAGCCCACCATAATAATGAGATATATTGCACTTTTGTCATTGAACCAGATGTGACTGTATTAGATTACTTCTCTGTGCTGTGGTGGAGAAGAAGATGACCTTTCTGAAGTCTCTGGTTGAGTTTCATAAAAGTTATATGAGCAGTAGCATGAAACTGGATATGGACTGGAATGTGGGCACTGAGCATTCCTGTCGCTACCACAGGGCTCTGGTCAAAAATGATGTACTAAATAGGGAATAAGGTCCCATTTGGGATGTAGTCATTGATATTGGCTGTTTTATGACAAACCCTCATAGTTTAGTGCAACCATCCATCCACTTCAGGCCAAATTATAAGTTTGTCTTTTAGGCTAGTTGCATATCAAAATATATGTATAAACCAAATGAAACTGTAGCAGATCCCCCCCCCCCTCTTGTTGCCACCAAAGCATCCCCCCTGAGAGCGGTTAAAAAGAGTGGCCTAAGGTATCTCACATTTGGCTCACATTTGGCTTTCAAAGAAAAGGGCATACATGGATTCCTAGAAATACTATTCCACCATTAGAAGACACAAAAGTACAACAGCCGAAATACAGTATAATGTGTACTGACTGACTTACAATTTCTCTTTTCAGCATTTCAAAAACATCAACCATCCCGTAACTGTACAATTGAGTCAGCGCTCGAGACAGACATAATTACTGCTGTGGGATTTAAAGCTTGTAATAAGTGTTGCCTTTTGGCAGTTTCCCCCTCTCTGCCCAAAGACTCAGTCAGAATAGTGGAGGATAGTCTGTAGGGGCTACATTGACTGTGAGAGAGGTCAAGAAGTCATTTCTGGAGTTTTTGGAGGGAATATTTGTACCTTTTTTTTCCAGAGGGGCAGTACCAAGATTTACGAGGGATGATGCGTGCCTGCACTTCTTAGCATTCCCTCCTGATATTAAGCAGCTTTATTTTTTATAGTCTAACTCATAAACAAAGGCTTTAAAAACAGTCTGATGTTATTCTCCCCTGGCCTGGCAGCAGCAGCACACTAAAGGCTTACATTTATGACTGCGCAATGTATTTTCCTAAGCAGATTTGTCCCTCATTCCCTATCCCTTTGAAGTGTGAAACAATATAGTTGTTGTACATTCATAATACCATCAGTTCTAGTTTGGTAAGTTTGAATAACAGCTGTTTGTGTAAACAGCTCTTTGCCACTAGCCGTTTAACAGAGGAATAAAACAGGCTTTGGCCTTCATGTTTTTTTTATAGCTGCCGTGCAGGCAGGGGCTGATCCCAAACCCCTGGATTTCAAAGCCCACTGAGCTGTGCACAAAACTCCCTCCTCAACCCCGCAACCCCTGCATAGGGGCACTCACAATAGGCCCTCATTCAGGCTATCTACTTTTAAATGCCAATAAAATATTTTACATTTCCTCACAAGGCAGTTAAATTCAGCTGACTGCTGTGTCCCACCCCTCTACCCCTCTAACATTACCAGAACCCCCCCTTGCTACCTGTCAAGAATGTGTTTCCTTATTTTACGTCTTTGCTTTCTCAGCTCAGGTTTTGTATTCCCTTGTATTCTGTTAACCCCAGTATCTCCAGTATCCAGTATCTGAATATGTAACTGAACATGTTAACTAATTAACACACATCGAATAATCATGAATTAATCATGAATAATGATGATTGGGAAAGTTAGAGGCACAAAGATCATACCCCAAGACATTCTAACCTCTCATCATTACCAATAACAGGGGAGGTTACCATTTTGGGGAATGGAAGGATATTAATGGCACTAACTTTCTCACTCCTCATTATTTAGGATTCATTCATGATTATCCATAATCATGGTATCATGGCAGGCCCTGCAAACCATTACAGACTACAAAGGGAAGCACAGCCGAGAGCTGCCCAGTGACACGAGCGTACCGGACGAGCTAAACTACTTCTATGCACACTTCGAGGCAAATAACACTGAAACATGCATGAGAGCACCAGCTGTACCGGAAGACTGTGTGATTACGCTCAACTTTAGACAGGTCAACATTCACAAGGCCGAAAGGGCCAGACGGAGTACCAGGACATGTACTGCGAGCATGCGCTGACCAACTAGCAAGTGTCTTCACTGACATTTTCAACCTCTCCCTGTCCGAGTGTAATATCAACATGTTTTTTTTTTCTACCCCCTTTTCTCCCCAATTTCGTGGTATCCAATTGTTAGTAGTTACTATCTTGTCTCATCGCTACAACTCCCGTACGCGCTCGGGAGAGACGAAGGTCGAAAGCCATGCGTCCCCCGAAACACAACCCAACCAGCCCTCACTGCTTCTTCACACAGTGCGCATCCAACCCGGAAGCCAGCCGCAACAATGTGTTGGAGGAAACACCGTACACCTGGTGACCAGGTTAGCGTGCACTGCGCCCGGCCCGCCACAGGAGTCGCTAGTGCGCGATGAGACAAGGATATCCCTACCGGCCAAACCTGGTAACCGGACGACGCTAGGCCAATTAAGCAGACCACCATAGTGCCTGTACCCAAGAACACTACGGTAACCTGCCTAAATAACTGCCAACCCGTAGCACTCACGTCTGTAGACATGAAGTGCTTTGAAAGGCTAGTCATGGCTCACATCAACACCATCATCCCAGAAACCCTAGACCCATCCAATTTGCATACCGCCCCAACAGATCCACAGATGATGCAGTCTCTATTGCACTCCACACTGCTCTTTCCCACCTGGACAAAAGGAACACCTATGTGAGAATGCTATTTATTGACTACAGCTCAGCATTCAACACCGTAGTGCCCTCAAAGCTCATCAATAAACTAAGGACCCTGGGACTAAACACCTCCCTCTGCAACTGGATCCTGGACTTCCTGACGGGCCACCCCAGGTGGTAAGGGTAGGTAACAACACATCACCCACACTGATCCTCAACACAGGGGACCCTCAGGGGTGCGTGCTCAGCCCCCTCCTGTACTCCCTGTTCACTCATGACTGCACGGCCAGGCACGACTCCAACACCATCATTACATTTTCTGATGACACAACAGTGGTAGGCCTGATCACCGACAACAATGACTGCCAGGACAATAACCTCTCCCTCAACGTAATCAAGACAAAGGAGATGAGTGTGGACGACAGGAAAAGGAGGACCGAGCATGCCCCCATTCTCATCGACGGAGCTGCAGTGGAGCAGGTTGAGAGCTTCAAGTTCCTTGGTGTCCACAGCACAAACAAACTAACATGGTCCAAGCACACCATGATAGTCGTAAAGCGGGCACGACAAAACGTATTCCCCCCCAGGAGACTGAAAAGATTTGGCATGGGTCCTCAGGTTCTCAAAAGGTTCTAAAGCTGCACCATCGAGAGCATCCTGACTGGTTGCATCACTGCCTGGTATGGCAACTGCTCAGCCTCCGACTGCAAGGCACTACAGACGGTAGTACGAATGGCCCAGTACATCACTGGGGCCAAGCTTCCTGCCATCCAGGACCTCTATACCAGACGGTGTCAGAGAAAGGCTCTAAAAATTGTCATAGACTCCAGCCACCCTAGTCATAGACTGTTCTCTCTGCTACCACATTGCAAGCGGTACCGAAGCGCCAAGTCTAGGTCCAAGAGGCTTTTAAACAGCTTCTATTCCCAAGCCATTAGACTCCTGAACATCTAGTCAAATTGCTACCCAGACTATTTGCATTGCCCTATGCATATTCACTTTAATTAACTCTACCTACATGTGCATACTATCTCAACTAACCGGTGCCCCCGCACATTGACTCTGTACTGGCACCCCCTTGTATATATATTTTTTGTTTACTGCTGCTCTTTAATTACTTGTTACTTTTATCTCTTATTCTTATCTGTATTTTTTGAAATGGCACTGTTGGTTAGGGGCTCGTAAGTAAGCATTTCACTGTAAGGTGTACCTGTTGTATTCACTGCATATGACTAATACAATTTTATTTGATTTTGATTTTGCTGGTTCACATTAACATAGAAGTGTTCCAAAAAGTATTATATTCTTATTTGCAATAAAAATGTGACTTGAAAATTACACAATACTTTATTTACCATTCATTTTTATTAGGGACAACATCATCTGGAATACAACCAAAAACAAACTGCAAATGCATCCAACAAGTTTATAGTCATATGGGACCAAACACAAAACGTTTGACTAATTTAATACACAAGTAAATTTGCCTATAATATAGGCAAATGCACTTATATCATTGCATATGTCTGAAAGTCGAAAGTTCACATACACCTTAGCCAAATACATTTAAAGTCAGTTTTTCACAATTCCTGACATTTAATCCTAGTAAAAATCCCTGTCTTAGGTCAGTTAGGATCACCACTTCATTTTAAGAATGTGAAATGTCAGAATAATAGTAGAGAGAATTATTTATTTAAGCTTTTATTTCTTTCATCACATTCCCAGTGGGTCAGAAGTTTACATACACTCAATTAGTTTTTGGTAGCATTGCCTTTAAATTGTTTAACTTGGGTCAAACATTTCAGGTAGCCTTCCACAAGCTTCCCACAATACGTTGGATGAATTTTGGCCCTTTCCTCCTGGCAGAGCTGGTGTAACTGAGTCAGGTTTTAGGCCTCCTTGCTCGCACATGGTTTTTCAGTTCTGTCTACACACCTTCTATGGAATTGAGGTCAGGGCTTTGTGATGGCCACTCCAATACCTTGACTTTGTTGTCCTTAAGCCATTTTGCCACAACTTTGGAAGTATGCTTGGGTCATTGTCCATTTGGAAGACTCATTTGTGACCAAGCTTTAACTTCCTGACTGATGTCTTGAGATGTTACTTCAATATTTCCTCATCATGCCATCTATTTTGTGAAGTGCACCAGTCCCTCCTGCAGCAAAGCACCCCCACAACATGATGCTGCCACCCCTGTGCTTCACGGTTGGGATGGTGTTCTTCAGCTTGCAAGCCTCTCCCTTTTTCCTCCAAACATTATGGTGGTATAACAATGGTCATTATGGCCAAACTGTTCTTTTTTTGTTTCATCAGACCAGAGCATATTTCTCCAAAAAGTACGATCTTCATCCCCATGTGCAGTTGCAAACCATAGTCTGGCTTTTTTATGGCGGTTTTGGAGCAGTGGCTTTTTCCTTGTAGAGCGGCCTTTCGGGTTATGTTGATATCGGACTCGTTTTACTGTGGATATAGTTACTGTTGTACCTGTTTCTTCCAACATCTTCACAAGGTCCTTTGCTGTTGTTCTGGGATTGATTTTCACTTTTCTCACCAAAGTACTTCATCTCTAGGAGAAAGAACGCGTCTCCTTCCAGAGCGGTATGAGGGCTGTATTGTCCCATGGTGTTTATACTTGCATACTATTGTTTGTACAGATGAACGTGGTACCTTCAGGCGTTTGGAAATTGCTCCCAAGGATGAACCAGACTTGTGGAGGTCTACAATTTTTTTCCTGAGGTCTTGGCTGATTTCTTTTGATTTTCCCATGATGTCAAGCAAAGAGGCACTGAGTTTGAAGGTAGGCCTTGAAATACATCCACAGGTACACCTCCAATTGACTCAAATGATGTCAATTAGCCTATCAGAAGCTTCTAAAGCCATGACATCAATTTTCCAAGCTGTTTAAAGGCAGTCAACTTAGTGTATGTTTTCTTCTGACCCACTGGAATTGTGATACAGTGAATTATAAGTGAAATAATCTGTCTGTAAACAATTGTTGGAAAAATTAGTTGTGTCATGCACAAAGTAGAAGTCCTTACCGACTTTGCAAGACCATAGTTTGTTAAAATAAATTTGTGGAGTGGTTGAAAAACTAGTTTAAATGACTCCAACCTAAGTGTATGTAAACCTCCCACTTGAACTGTACTTATGACACCTTCAAATGGGGGGACTAGATACATAAAGTGCTTTCATTTCTAAACGTGGCAAACAGTATGAAAATACCTTCAAATAAAAGGTGACACTCTGTACTGTTGCCTCTTTAAAAAACATTTTTTTTAAATGCTGTAGTATAGAGCCTAATTAAATGTTTTAGCTTCACTGTCTAAATAAATATGTAGGGGAGTGAAGCTATTAAACTCACAACCAGAGATCAAAAGGGAGGATATTGTTATTTTACAAGCCAGAGAGGCTTTGTGTGCATTGTTTATGTTCTCGGCTTGCCTTTTGGCACGCCCGGAGTTCTTTTTGACATGTGAGAAGGGTGCCAGGCCTTTCACAGCTTCGGGGCCATTTGTGCTGCACTTGGTGTTATGAGGGGAATGTGCATGCTGTGCCTCTGTTCCCAGCCCAATCACGAGTGCAGCGCCGTCATGACAGCCAACCTTGCCATGCAGGTGCCCATTTCATACCCATGACCAACTGTTGGGTGGTAGACCAAGATGGGGTTATAATATCCATCAACTCGCTCTCTCACTAGGCTGCTGCTGCTCTCTATCCTTAGTATCTACAATACCTGTTTTTACCGTTTTTTACTTGGCTCAACTTCTCATTCTGCTGTTCTGTTCACTAGCCCCATCTCACAGTCTTACTAGCACTACAAACTCACATGAGGCTTTACTCTAATTCTTTACAATACCCTATGTGACTAAAGCCCATAACTTCACAGAACCTTCACACGGGATGGGGTGGGGATGTAGTAAATGTTAATGACCTGACATGGCACTTGGATGTCAAGGTCAAGAGCAGGAGTGGATGAAGAGTTGGGGACTGAGAGAGGAGCTAGGCAAGATGTCAGTTTTGAGCACCTCTAATGGCTATTTTGTTCCAAAATGACCAGTTGAACATAGCAAAAATAGTTTTACCTGAATCCTTTTAATCCTCTTAGACAGAGAGCAGAGTTCCTGGACACAGTCATGGAGGTGCTTGACAGAGTGTTGGAGGATTATTTCTCCTCAGGATGGACCCATGACATCTTTTATGACAAGGTCAGGTCACATGGTTGACCTCTGACCCATCAGTGAAGAGATTTGCTGCTGGACTGAGGCTTGCTTCTAGAAGCTTCCAGGGGTGAGGATGCCTGAGGATCAGTTTAGTGTCTGTCAGACTCACCCTATAGATACACATAATCACTGCACATGAAGAGCATTGTGGGCATTGAAAACCATTTCACCCTAGACACTTTGTTTGATGACTATCCCAGAAAAACTAAAAAAAGAAAAGAGGCATATGTCTGCAATGATCACATGTTGTTGTGTTAGAAATAATGCATGTTAGGCTGTCCATTGTCAGAGAATGACAGCGCACTTCTCACATCATGTGGCACAAACTGGTTGAATCAATGTTGTTTCAGCGTAGTTTATCAACATATTGTGACATGGGATCTAAATGGAAAATACATTGGATATGAAAAAAGTAATCAAGG
Organism: Oncorhynchus masou masou; assembly: GCF_036934945.1. NCBI lineage: Eukaryota > Metazoa > Chordata > Actinopteri > Salmoniformes > Salmonidae > Oncorhynchus > Oncorhynchus masou. The sequence goes on from NC_088240.1 coordinate 29,556,414, forward strand.
GAAACTGTTTGGGGGTGAAATTTCAACCCCAGCATAATGTAATTGGCAGGGTAGCCTAGTGGTTAGAGTGTTGGGCGAGTAACTGGAAGGTTGCAAGTTCAAATCCCCGAGCTGACAAGTTACAAGTCTGTTGCTCTGCCCCTGAACAGGCAGTTAACCCACTGTTCCTAGGCCGTCATTGAATGTAAGAATTTGTTCTTTAACTGACTTGCCAAGTTAAATAAAGGTAAAATAAAAATAAAAAAATGTTTTAATCGTTGTTACCAATTTTCAACATAGACAAACCTTGTATAAAATATGTTGAATTTGTACCTTTGAAACAAATGTCATATCTTCAAGGTTATATCTACTATCAGAAAAAAATAGGCTGGGTAGCACCTCCGGGAGAGTTGATCTACAACTATTAATTTGGTCTCCCATCCAGGGTTTTAGCCAAGCCCAGCATTGTTTAGCTTTTATATTTGTCACTGACTACTACCAATGTGCTATCATGAGAATGATTATTAAGCAATCTCTTAATAAGTAAATATATTCACTGTTACTATCGAAGTCATTCCAAAGGCCTATATAGCATTTGCAAAGTTTCATTTAACTAGGCAAGACAGGTAAGAACAAATTCTTATTTACTAATGACAGCCTACCCCGGCCAAACCTGGACAACGCTGGGCCAATTGTGTGCCGCCCTATGGGACTCCCAATCACATCCGGATGTGATGCAGCCTGGATTCGAACCAAGTACTGCAGTGACGCCTCTTGCACTGAAATGCTTTTAAATGGTTGAATGTGCAGCGATAACACAGTTAGATGACAACTAAACCCAAAATCTAACATTGTTTTTCCATTGGAATTTGGTTGTGCCTTTAAATGGTTGAAAGCATAGTGATAACACATTGTTGAATTACCAAACTTCTGTCTGTCTTTTTGAGTGGGTGAATAAAGGTTGAAATCAAATAAATCAATGTCTCAACCAAATATTACCAAAATTCCCACAATGAAATTATGTTGTGATCACTCATATCAAACTAGGATATCATATGTTGATCAAGCATTGTACTAGACATATGTATATATACATATACTACATGTACATATTTACATATACATATACTACATATGTGTATACATATACATATACACTCTGAGTGCTCCAAGATGGCATAGCAGTTCAGACGTCTTTTGTCCTCGTCTTGTCGTGTCCCATATATATATTGTTCAATTCAAGTTCAGTGAGGATCTCTGAATGATCCAATGTTGACCTAAATGACTAATGATGATAAATACAATCCACCTGTGTGTAATCAATATTCGGCCCCCTTGAACTTTACGACCTTTTGCCACATTTCAGGCTTCAAACATAAAGATGTAAAACTGTATTTTTTTGTGAAGAATCAACAACAAGTGGGACACAATCATGAAGTGGAACGACATTTATTGGATATTTCAAACTTTTTTAACAAATCAAAAACTGAAAAATTGGGCGTGCAAAATTATTCAGCCCCTTTACTTTCAGTGCAGCAAACTCTCTCCAGAAGTTCAGTGAGGATCTCTGAATGATCCAATGTTGACCTAAATGACTAATGATGATAAATACAATCCACCTGTGTGTAATCAAGTCTCCGTATAAATGCACCTTCACTGTGATAGTCTCAGAGGTCCGTTAAAAGTGCAGAGAGCATCATGAAGAACAAGGAACACACCAGGCAGGTCCGAGATACTATTGTGAAGAAGTTTAAAGCCGGATTTGGATACAAAAAGATTTCCCAAGCTTTAAACATCCCAAGGAGCACTGTGCAAGCGATAATATTGAAATGGAAGGAGTATCAGACCACTGCAAATCTACCAAGACCTGGCTGTCCCTCTAAACTTTCAGCTCATACAAGGAGAAGACTGATCAGAGATGCAGCCAAGAGACCCATGATCACTCTGGATGAACTGCAGAGATCTACAGCTGAGGTGGGAGACTCTGTCCATAGGACAACAATCAGTCGTATATTGCACAAATCTGGCCTTTATGGAAGAGTGGCAAGAAGAAAGCCATTTCTTAAAGATATCCATAAAAAGTGTTGTTTAAAGTTTGCCACAAGCCACCTGGGAGACACACCAAACATGTGGAAGAAGGTGCTCTGGTTGTCAGGACCCGGTTGCGAACCTGGGTCTCCAGAGTGAGAAACAGTCACTTAACCAACTGAGCCACGAATAGTCAGCAGAACCCAGAAGATGAGGCAGACACAGCAATACTTAAGACGGTGTATTTAATAAAGTAAAAAGGAGAAGTCCTTAAATACAAAAATGGCAAATCCAAAAGGTGGTAGGAATAGCACAAAAAGGCCTCAAGAGATACTCAAAAACAAAAACAGAATTCCACAAGAGCATCCACCGGAATCGACAAGAATACACAGAACACTAGGGCTGGGTGCTAACATACAAACACAGAGCACAGAACTGAGGGAAACTAGGGGTTTAAATACAATCAGGGGAAAAACGAGGCACAGGTGCAAATAATAATGGGGAACAAGGGAAAAAACATAAGGTCAAAAAGCACAATGGGGGCATCTAGTGACCAAAACCCGGAACAACCCTGGCCAAATCCTGACAGAATCCCCCCCCCTAGGAACGGCTCCTGACGTTCCTACCAGCTCTCTCAGGGTGGAGGGCCCTGAACTGACGAATGAGGTCAGGGTCCAGGATGTCTTTGGCAGGAACCCAGGAGCGCTCCTCGGGACCGTAGCCTTCCCAGTCCACCAGATACTGCCAGGACCGCTGCACCCGGCGGGAATCCAGTATCCGATGGACGCTATAAGCCGGCTGGCCTCCAATGACACGAGGCGGAGGGGGAGGTCTGTCTGCCGGGACAAGGGGAGAAAAAACAACAGGTTTTAACAATGAAATGTGAAATGTGGGATTAATCTTAAGGGATCTGGGTAAGTACATTTACATTTAAGTCATTTAGCAGACGCTCTTATCCAGAGCGACTTACAAATTGGTGAATTCACCTTCTGACATCCAGTGGAACAGCCACTTTACAATAGTGCATCTAAATCATTAAGGGGGGGTGAGAAGGATTACTTATCCTATCCTAGGTATTCCTTGAAGAGGTGGGGTTTCAGGTGTCTCCGGAAGGTGGTGATTGACTCCGCTGTCCTGGCGTCGTGAGGGAGTTTGTTCCACCATTGGGGGGCCAGAGCAGCGAACAGTTTTGACTGGGCTGAGCGGGAACTGTACTTCCTCAGTGGTAGGGAGGCGAGCAGGCCAGAGGTGGATGAACGCAGTGCCCTTGCTTGGGTGTAGGGCCTGATCAGAGCCTGGAGGTACTGCGGTGCCGTTCCCCTCACAGCTCCGTAGGCAAGCACCATGGTCTTGTAGCGGATGCGAGCTTCAACTGGAAGCCAGTGGAGAGAGCGGAGGAGCGGGGTGACGTGAGAGAACTTGGGAAGGTTGAACACCAGACGGGCTGCGGCGTTCTGGATGAGTTGTAGGGGTTTAATGGCACAGGCAGGGAGCCCAGCCAACAGCGAGTTGCAGTAATCCAGACGGGAGATGACAAGTGCCTGGATTAGGACCTGCGCCGCTTCCTGTGTGAGGCAGGGTCGTACTCTGCGGATGTTGTAGAGCATGAACCTACAGGAACGGGCCACCGCCATGATGTTGGTTGAGAACGACAGGGTGTTGTCCAGGATCACGCCAAGGTTCTTAGCGCTCTGGGAGGAGGACACAATGGAGTTGTCAACCGTGATGGCGAGATCATCCTTCCCCGGGAGGAAGAGTCCTTCCCCGGGAGGAAGAGCAGCTCCGTCTTGCCGAGGTTCAGCTTGAGGTGGTGATCCGTCATCCACACTGATATGTCTGCCAGACATGCAGAGATGCGATTCGCCACCTGGTCATCAGAAGGGGGAAAGGAGAAGATTAATTGTGTGTCGTCTGCATAGCAATGATAGGAGAGACCATGTGAGGTTATGACAGAGCCAAGTGACTTGGTGTATAGCGAGAATAGGAGAGGGCCTAGAACAGAGCCCTGGGGGACACCAGTGGTGAGAGCGCGTGGCGAGGAGACAGATTCTCGCCACGCCACCTGGTAGGAGCGACCTGTCAGGTAGGACGCAATCCAAGCGTGGGCCGCGCCGGAGATGCCCAACTCGGAGAGGGTGGAGAGGAGGATCTGATGGTTCACAGTATCGAAGGCAGCCGATAGGTCTAGAAGGATGAGAGCAGAGGAGAGAGAGTTAGCTTTAGCAGTGCCGAGCGCCTCCGTGATACAGAGAAGAGCAGTCTCAGTTGAATGACTAGTCTTGAAACCTGACTGATTTGGATCAAGAAGGTCATTCTGAGAGAGATAGCGGGAGAGCTGGCCAAGGACGGCACGTTCAAGAGTTTTGGAGAGAAAAGAAAGAAGGGATACTGGTCTGTAGTTGTTGACATCGGAGGGATCGAGTGTAGGTTTTTTCAGAAGGGGTGCAACTCTCGCTCTCTTGAAGACGGAAGGGACGTAGCCAGCGGTCAGGGATGAGTTGATGAGCGAGGTGAGGTAAGGGAGAAGGTCTCCGGAAATGGTCTGGAGAAGAGAGGAGGGGATAGGGTCAAGCGGGCAGGTTGTTGGGCGACCGGCCGTCACAAGAAGCGAGATTTCATCTGGAGAGAGAGGGGAGAAAGAGGTCAGAGCACAGGGTAGGGCAGTGTGAGCAGAACCAGCGGTGTCATTTGACTTAGCAAACGAGGATCGGATGTCGTCGACCTTCTTTTCAAAATGGTTGACGAAGTCATCTGCAGAGAGGAGGAGGGGGGGGGGGGGGGGGGAGGATTCAGGAGGGAGGAGAAGGTGGCAAAGAGCTTCCTAGGGTTAGAGGCAGATGCTAGGAATTTAGAGTGGTAAAAAGTGGCTTTAGCAGCAGAGACAGAGGAGGAAAATGTAGAGAGGAGGGAGTGAAAGGATGCCAGGTCCGCAGGGAGGCGAGTTTTCCTCCATTTCCGCTCGGCTGCCCGGAGCTCTGTTCTGTGAGCTCGCAATGAGTCATCGAGCCACGGAGCGGGAGGGGAGGACCGAGCCGGCCTGGAGGATAGGGGACATAGAGAGTCAAAGGATGCAGAAAGGGAAGAGAGGAGGGTTGAGGAGGCAGAATCAGGAGATAGGTTGGAGAAGGTATGAGCAGAGGGAAGAGATGATAGGATGGAAGAGGAGAGAGTAGCGGGGGAGAGAGAGCGAAGGTTGGGACGGCGCGATACCATCCGAGTAGGGGCAGTGTGGGAAGTGTTGGATGAGAGCGAGAGGGAAAAGGATACAAGGTAGTGGTCGGAGACTTGGAGGGGAGTTGCAATGAGGTTAGTGGAAGAACAGCATCTAGTAAAGATGAGGTCGAGCGTATTGCCTGCCTTGTGAGTAGGGGGAAGGTGAGAGGGTGAGGTCAAAAGAGGAGAGGAGTGGAAAGAAGGAGGCAGAGAGGAATGAGTCAAAGGTAGACGTGGGGAGGTTAAAGTCGCCCAGGACTGTGAGAGGTGAGCCGTCCTCAGGAAAGGAGCTTATCAAGGCATCAAGCTCATTGATGAACTCTCCGAGGGAACCTGGAGGGCGATAAATGATAAGGATGTTAAGCTTGAAAGGGCTGGTAACTGTGACAGCATGGAATTCAAAGGAGGCGATAGACAGATGGGTAAGGGGAGAGAGAGAGAATGACCACTTGGGAGAGATGAGGATCCCGGTGCCACCACCCCGCTGACCAGAAGCTCTCGGGGTGTGCGAGAACACGTGGGCGGACGAAGAGAGAGCAGTAGGAGTAGCAGTGTTATCTGTGGTGATCCATGTTTCCGTCAGTGCCAAGAAGTCGAGGGACTGGAGGGAGGCATAGGCTGAGATGAACTCTGCCTTGTTGGCCGCAGATCGGCAGTTCCAGAGGCTACCGGAGACCTGGAACTCCACGTGGGTCGTGCGCGCTGGGACCACCAGATTAGGGTGGCCGCGGCCACGCGGTGTGGAGCGTTTGTATGGTCTGTGCAGAGAGGAGAGAACAGGGATAGATAGACACATAGTTGACAGGCTACAGAAGAGGCTACGCTAATGCAAAGGAGATTGGAATGACAAGTGGACTACACGTCTCGAATGTTCAGAAAGTTAAGCTTACGTAGCAAGAATCTTATTGACTAAAATGATTGAAATGCTACAGTACTGCTGGAGTAGGCTAGCTGGCAGTGGCTGCGTTGTTGACTTTGTAGGCTAGCTGGTAGTGGCTGCGATGTTGACACTACACTAATCAAGTCGTTCCGTCGAGTGTAATAGTTTCTACAGTGCTGCTATTCGGGGGCTAGCTGGCTAGCTAGCAGGTTGATTGCGTTACGTTACCTTAAAAGAACGACAATAGCTGGCTAGCTAACCTAGAAAATCGCTCTAGGCTACACAATTGTCTTAGATACAAAGACGGCTATGTAGCTAGCTAGCTACGATCAAACAAATCAAACCGTTGTACTGTAATAGTTTCTACAGTGCTGCTATTCGGGGCTAGCTGGCTAGCTACGTTAAAAGAACGACAATAGCTGGCCAGCTAACCTAGAAAATCGCTCTAGACTACACAATTGTCTTAGATACAAAGACGGCTATGTAGCTGGCTAGCTACGATCAAACAAATCAAACCGTTGTACTGTAATGAAGTGAAATGAAAATGTGATACTACCTGTGGAGCGACGCGGAATGTTGACCGGGTAGTTGAAGTTCAATTCGGTAGAGGTTGGCTAGCTGTTGGCTAGCTAGCTAGCAGCATCTCCTACGTTAAGGATGACAAATAGCTGGCTAGCTAACCTCGGTAAATTAAGATAATCACTCTAAGTCTACACACTCTAAACTACACAATTATCTTGGATACGAAGACAGCGAAGACAACTATGTAGCTAGCTGACACTACGCTAATCGAGTCGTTCAGTTGAGTGTAATAGTTTCTACAGTGCTGGTGGACAGTGGATGTTAGCTAGCTGCTTAGCTAGCTGCTGGGCAGATACGTTAGGACGACGAAATACGATAATTATGCAATTATCTTTGATACAAAGACGGCTATGTAGCTAGCTAAGAAGAAATTGCTAAGATTAGACAAATCAAAGCGTTGTACTATAATGAAATGTAATGAAAAGTTATACTACCTGCGGACCGAAGTGTAGATGCGACCGCTCGCTCCAACCCGGAACCGGAAATGTAGGCGATAAGAAACTGGGTTAACTGGGTTAACTCTCCTGGCAACCTTGAAGGGACCGATGTATTTTTGGGACAGCTTGCGAGACTCCACCCGTAGAGGTAAGTCTCTTGTGGAGAGCCAGACTCTCTGGCCGGGGCGCAGGGTAGGCCCGGGACGGCGACGTCTGTTGGCTTGTTGTTGGTACCTCTGTGAGGAACGCATAAGATTAAGACGGGTCTTCCTCCACATAAGCCGACAGCGTCTGACGAACTTCAAGGCTGAAGGCACTCTGACTTCTGCCTCCTGGTCCGGGAACAATGGAGGAGCATAGCCAAACTGACACTCGTGCGGGGACATACCAGTGGAGGAGGAGCGCAAGGTGTTGTGCGCGTATTCGGCCCAAACAATAAAGGATGACCATGTGGACGGGTTGTCACGAGTCATACATCGGAGGGTGGTTTCCAGCTCTTGATTCATCCTCTCTGTTTGGCCGTTGGACTCCGGATGGTACCCTGAAGATAGACTGGCAGAAGCCCCCATGAGTTGGCAGAAGGCCTTCCAAAACCTTGAGGCAAACTGGGGACCTCTGTCAGAAACCATATCTTGAGGAATGCCGAAGACTCGGAACACATGATTAATTACCAACTCAGCCGTTTCCTTGGCAGAAGGTAACTTAGTCAGAGGGACGAACCTGGCCGCCTTTGAAAACCTGTCGATTATGACTAGGATAGTAGTATTGCCATGGGATGGAGGAAGTCCAGTAATAAAGTCCAATGAGATATGGGACCAGGGTCTGTGGGGAACAGGTAAAGGGTGAAGGAGTCCTTGAGGGCGGAGGTGAGAAGATTTGCCCTGGCAGCACACGGGACAGGCATTGACGAAAGTGGCAACGTCTTCTCTTATGGTAGGCCACCAGAACTTACGCTGGATGAACTCCAAGGTGCGACCTACGCCCGGATGACAGGTGAGGCGAGAGGAGTGCCCCCACAGAAGGACCTGAGTCCTCACTGCCTTGGGGACAAACAACCGATTGGCAGGACCTCCTTTCGGGTCCGGTTCGCTAGCTTGAGCACGTCTCACGGTATCCTCAACTTGCCACGAGATCGGAGCCACAATCTTAGCAGCAGGAAGGACAGGCATGTCCGTGTCATCTCGAATGGCAGGAGCGTAGACTCGGGACAGGGCATCCGGTTTGAGATTCTTCGACCCGGGCCGATAGGTGAGGATAAACTGGAATCGATTGAAGAAAAGAGACCATCTAGCTTGTCTAGAGTTCAACCGCTTCGCCTGCTGGATATACTCCAGATTTTTGTGGTCCGTAAGCACTTGAAACGGGTGAGAAGCCCCCTCGAGCCAGTGTCTCCATTCCTTCAATGCCATCTTAACCGCTAGGAGTTCACGATCCCCACATCGTAGTTCCTCTCAGTCGGGGTAAGCCGGTGTGAGAAGAAAGCGCACGGATGAAGCTTCTTGTCTTCACCCCTCTGAGACAGGACAGCTCCAACACCAACCTCTGATGCGTCTACCTCCACCACAAATGGTTCATCCGTAGTCGGTAGTATCAGGATGGGAGCAGAGAGAACGCGCTGCTTGAGTCCTTGGAAGGCCGTCTCAGCTTCTCTTCCCCACAAAAACCTTGCATTGCCACCCTTGGTTAAAGCTGAGAGAGGGGCTGCCACCAAGCTGAAGTTCTTGATGAACTTGCGGTAGAAGTTTGTGAAGCCCAGGAAACGCTGAACTTCCTTAACGGATTTGGGGGTGGGCCAATCCGCTACCGCCCCTACCTTCCTGGGGTCCATTTGGACTCGACCGGGTTCCACCACAAATCCCAGGAATTGTACTCGGGATGAATGGAATTCACATTTTTCCGGCTTAACGTACAGATGGCTGTCCAGGAGGTGTTTGAGTACTTGTCTGACATGCTTAGTGTGTTCTTGAAGGGAGCTCGAAAAGATGAGGATGTCAAAATTGGAAACCAAAATTGGCAACAATGCAAAACGTTATGTTTGGCGTAAAAGCAACACAGCACATCACCCTGAACACACCATACCCACTGTCAAACATGGGGGTGACAGCATCATGGTTTGGGCCTGCTTTTCTTCAGCAGGGACAGGGAAGATGGTTAAAATTGATGGGAAGATTGATGGAGCCAAATACAGGACCATTCTGGAAGAAAACCTGATGGAGTCTGCAAAAGACCTGAGACTGGGATGGAGATTTGTCTTCCAACAAGACAATGATCCAAAACATAAAGCAAAATCTACAATGGCATGGTTCAAAAATAAACATATCCAGGTGTTAGAATGGCCAAGTCAAAGTCCAGACCTGAATCCAATCGAGAATCTGTGGAAAGAACTGAAAACTGCTGTTCACAAATGCTCTCCATCCAACCTCACTGAGCTCGAGCTGTTTTGCAAGGAGGAATGGGAAAAAATTTCAGTCTCTCGATATGCAAAACTGATAGAGACATACCCCAAGCGACTTACAGCTGTAATCGCAGCAAAAGGTGGCGCTACAAAGTATTAACTTAAGGGGGCTGAATAATTTTGCACGCCCAATTTTTCAGTTTTTGATTTGTTAAAAAAGTTTGAAATATCCAATAAATGTCATTCCACTTCATGATTGTGTCCCACTTGTTGTTGATTCTTCACAAAAAAATACAGTTTTATATCTTTATGTTTGAAGCCTGAAATGTGTGCAAAAGGTCGCAAAGTTCAAGGGGGCCGAATACTTTCGCAAGGCACTGTACATTTAAAATTCCCGATAATGGAAAATGATAATACAAAGTTAAGCCTGAAACAAAACCTATAAAATGAACATGACATTTATTAAGTCGTGGCACTTACTGCCTTGACAATCCAGGTGCGCAACTTTCACTGGGACATGCCTCCCCCCCACATTCTTAAATTGTATTTTTGTCCCCCCCCCCCCCCCCGAGTTTTGTCATTGGAATGTGATACAAAACGAGGTAAAGGTTTGCTTCAGGACCATGCGGGCGCTAGGCTGTTTGCAGTGTTCATCTGACTGGATAAAAAAATGTAATGAATATATCCCCCCACTTCTAAAACCTAAGTGGCTCTTAAGCCATTGTTTTGTCATTGGACCAGTGGTGTGTATTCATGGATGCTAAGGGAAGCCAGGCTTCCCTAAACAAAATGACCAAGAGAAAAAGAAAAACACCAAATAATTTATCCTTTGTCTCTCTGTGTTTCATACATTTCCTTCAATTTGCAAGAGGCTGAATGTACCTCACCGGAGAAAGCATCAGAGTGAACGATGTAACCCTCCGTGGTTCTAAAAAAATAGTTGTTTAGCAGTCCGAAAATGTCGGAAACATTAACTTGATTGACCATGCTGTAGTTCATGTAACTGTTTGTTACATGCAATATGTTTTGTGGAATTCAGATGGAGCTCTTTGGTTTTGTAATTAAACAAGTGTGTGGTTGAATGTATTCTGCCACTGTGTCTTCTTATTGTCTTCCGTGTTAAGGCATATGAACTAACAGGTTATAGGGCAAAAAACGCAATTATCACAACACATTTTTTTGCCCTCAGAACAGCCTCAGTTCATCAGGCATGAACTCTACAAGGTGTAGAAAGCATTCCACAGGGATGCTGGCCCATGTCGACTCCAATGCTTCACACAGTTATGTCAAGTTGGCTGGATGTCCTTTGGGTGGCGGACCATTCTTGATACACACCATCTCAATTGGGTTGAGGTCGGGTGATTGTGTAGGCCATTTCATCTGATGCAGTACTCCATCACTCTCCTTCTTGGTCAAATAGCCCTTACACAGCCTGGAGGTGTGTTGGGTCATTGTCCTGTTGAAAAAATGTATAGTGGGACTAAGCGCAAACCAGATGGGATGGCTTATCGCTGCAGAATGCTGAGGTAGCCATGCTGGTTAAGTGTGCCTTGAATTCTGAAAAAATCACAGACACCAGCAAAGCACCCCCACAGCATCACACCTCCTCCTCCATGCTTCACAGTGGGAACCACACATGCTGAGATCATCCGTTCACCTACTCGGTGTCTCACAAAGACACGGCGATTGGAACCAAAAATCTCCAATTTGGACTCATCACACCAAAGGACAGATTTCCACCGATCTAATGTCCATTGCTCGTTTTTCTTGGCCCAAGAAATTCTGTTCTTATTATTGGTGTCCTTTAGTAGTGGTTTGTTTGCAGTAATTCAACCATGAAGACCTGATTCACACAGTCTCCTCTGAACAGTTGATTTTGAGATGTGTTTGTTTCTTGAACTCTGAAGCATTTATTTGGGTTGCAATTTCTGAGACTGATAGCTCTAATGAACTTATCCTCTGCAGCAGAGGTAACTCTGGGTCTTCCTTTCCTGTGGTGGTCCTCATGAAAGCCAGTTTCATCACAGCGCTTGATAGATTTTGTGACTGCACTTGAAGAAACTTTCAAAGTTGTTGACATTTTCCGTATTAACTGACCTTCATGTCTTAAAATAGTGGACTGTTGTTTTTCTTAGATTTTTTGAGCTGTTCTTGCCAATATATGGACTCGGTCTTTTACCAAATAGGGGTATCTTCTGTATACCATCCCTACCTTGTCACAACACAATAAATTGGCTCAAACACATTAAGAAGGAAATATATTCCACAAATAAAGAAAAACCTTTGAATGAGTAGGTGTGTCCAAACTTTTGACTGGTACTGTATATAAAATGTAACATAAGAATGATTGTTTGTGCTGGCTTACATAGCTCAATAGGCTGTCTGAATAGCCCAGGGAGAAGCCGTCCTTCTGCAGGTCTGACAATCAGTGTGTGGGCGGTGAAATGAAAGACCTTGATGCGCCCACACCGTAATGTTGCATATTAAAAGACAATATATTTCCAAGCTTCCGTGATTGTACAGTTTGGCACCACCATCACACTGCATGCTTTACCTCTCCTTCCCCTGTTTAAAGTATAAACAGGATGACAAGCAGAAAGGAGTAGCTCGTACATAGTGCGGACAGGGCCAGTATGGACCACAGCTGGGACTGCTCACTGCTAGTCAGCTAACTCAGTACATTTAAACACACAAAGTAGCAGCGGAAAACTTTGAAAGGCAATGGATACGGTTCAATTGCTTTTAGGAAGTAAACAAATTGTGACGCAGCCGTTCAAAGTACCAAAAACAAAATGACCATGTTCCCGTCATGGGTCATACCTTGCACGGTCTTTAGCCAGGAATGTGTAGTAGAAAAAAAGTACTTTATGTTGATATAAGCTTGGCCTGGGAGCAGCATGCATGCTAGTAGTCTGCTACCTGGTGCCATTGTCTTGGTGAGTGTTGGTGTCTTGGAGATATATTATAAAGTATTTGACAAATAAACTGTCCATAACTACTCAAGAATTAAACCCAAAGTGAAAGCTGGAACTGTCTTGTATTACATATACCGTAGAGTTTTTGGAAGAGGCACAGTTAGCCAAAGAGACGTTGCATTTACACTGAAACCCTAACAGAAACCATCCCTGTACTGCATAAACCATTAACTTCAGAAAGTATTCATACCCCTTAACTTATTCCACATTTTGTTGTGTTACAGACGAAATTCAAAATTGGTTAAATATATATTTTTCTAACCCTCCCCGATACACTCAACCCTCTCCAATTCGCCCAGACAGATCAACGGACGACACCACCCTCACCCACCTGGACAAAAGGAATGCATACTGTATGTGAGGATAATTTACTAAAGCTCGGCCTTCAACACCATTAGTGCCCTCTAAGCTCCCCACAAAGCTCACGGCCCTGGGACTGAACTCCTCCCTATACTCAAATCAAATGTTATTGGTCACATACACATATTTAGCAGATGTTATTGCGGGTGTAGCGAAATGCTTGTGTTCTTAGCTCCAACAGTTCTAACTGTAGTATCTAACAACAATACATCAATCTAAAAGTAAGAAATATATAAATATTAGGACGAGCAAATATCGGATTGGCATTGACTAACATACAGTAGAATAGAATACAGTATGTGTATATACTGTATATGTGTGTGTGTATATGTGATGAGTATAGCAGTGTGTAAACATTATTAAAGTGGCCAGTGATTCCATGTCTATGTACACTACTGGTCAAAAGTTTTAGGACAGCTACTCATTCAAGGGTTTTCTTTATTTATACTATTTTCAACATTGTAGAATAATAGTGAAGACATCACAACTATGAAATAACACTTATGGAATCATGTAGTTATCAAAAAAGTGTTAAATAAATCCAAATATATGTTATGTTTGAGATTCTTCAAATAGCCACCCTTTGCATTGATGACAGCTTTGCACACTCTTGGCATTCTCTCAAGCAACTTCACCTGGAATGCTTTTCCAACAGTCTTGAAGGAGTTCCCACATATGCTGAGCACTTTTTGGCTGCTTTTCCTTCACTCTGCGGTCCGACTCATCTTAAACCATCTCAGTTTGGGATGGCGTATCACTGCAGAATGCTGTGGTAGCCATGCCGGTTAAGTGTGCCTTGAATTCTAAATAAATCACTGACAGTGTCACCAGCAAAGCACCCCACACAAGCAAGTCTGTTCTTATTGTTGGTGTCCTTTAGTAGTGGTTTGTTTGCAGCAATTCAACCATGAAGGCCTGATTCACATAGTCTCATCTGAACAGTTGATGTTGAAATGTGTCTGTTTCTTGAACTCTGAAGCCTTTCTTTGGGCTGCAATTTCTGAGACTGATAGCTCTAATGAACTTATCCTGTGCAGCAGAGGTAACTCTGGGTCTTCCATTCCTGTGGCGGTCCTCATGAGAGCCAGTTTCATCATTGCGCTTGATGGTTTTTTCGACTGCACTTTCAAAGTTCTTGACATTTTCCGTACTGACTGACCTTCATGTCTTAAAGTAACAATGGACTGTCATTTATTTTTGCTTATTTGAGCTGTTCTTGTCATAATATGGACTTTAACCCCCCCCCCCCCCCACACACACACACACACACACACACACTTTGTCACCACACAACTGATTGGCTCAAACACATAAAGAAAATTAACAAGGCACACCTGTTAATTGAAATGCATTCTCGGTGACTACCTCATGGAGCTGGTTGAGAGAATGCCTAGAGTGTGCAAAGCTGTCAAAGGCAAAAGGTGGTACTTTGAAGAATCTGAAATATAAAATACATTTTGATTTGTTTAACACTGTTTTGGTTACTACATTATCCCTTATGTGTTATTTCATAAGTTTGTCTTTATTATTATGCTGCAATGTATAAAATTGTACAAATTAAGAAAAACTCTTGACTGGTAATGTATATAAGGCAACAGCCTCTAAGGTGCAGGGTTGAGTAACCGGGTGGTAGCCGGCTAGTGATGGCTATTTAACAGTCTCATGGCCTTGAGATAGAAGCTGTTTTTCAGTCTCTCGGTTGCAGCTTTGATGCACCTGTACTGATCTCGCCTTCTAGATGCTAGCGGGGTGAACAGGCAGTGGCTCGGGTAGTTGTCCTTGGTGATCTTTTTTGCCTTCCTGTGACATTGGGTGCTGTAGGTGTCATGGAGGGCAGGCAGTGTGCCCCCAGTGATGCGTTGGGCAGACCGCACCACCCTCTGAAGAGCCCTTCAGTTGTTGGCCTAGCAGTTGCCGTACTGTAATTCTGTCAGTGTGGTCACTGGGTTCTTGGTCACCTCCCTGACCCCGTTTGGTCAGACGGGCAACTCTTGGCAGAGTTTGGGTAGTTCCAGATTTAGTAATTTTCCCAATGTTGGAGGCCACTGTGCTGTTGGAAAAGTTCTATTAAAATTGTTTTATACCCTTCCCCAGATATATGCCTCATCACAATTCTACCTCGGAAATCTACAGACAGTTCCTTGAGCATCATGGTATAGCTTCTGCTCTGAAATGCACTGTCAACTGTGGAATCATATATATACACGTGTGTTTTTTTCTAAATCATGTCCAAACATTTGAATTAGTCACAAGTGGACTCCAATCAAGTTGTAGTGACATCTGAAGAATGATCAAAGGAAATTCGATGCACCTGAGCTCAATTTGGAGTGTCATAGCAAAGGGGTGTGAATACTTATGTACTGTATACTTATGTAAATGAGATATTTCTGAATATAATTTTTGATAAATTTGCAAACTTTTCTAAAAACATGTTTTTCACTTTGTCATTATGGTGTATTGTGTGTAGATTGGTGAGAAATTGTTTTTATTTGATCCATTTTGAATTCAGACTGTAACAGAACAAAGACTAAGTAAGTCAAGGGGTGTGAATACTTTCTGAAGGCACTGTATACGTTCTGTCACAATGGACTGTGGAGTGTGAGGCAGAAACTGCCTGTGTCCTGAAAGCATTGTAATGTTACAGTACAGGAGTTTATTTAAGGAACTGGAAACACCAGGGCCAAATCCATTACTATAGCTCTCTGAGAAACCACAGAAATGGCAAGACCCATGGCAATAGTAACTGAGTCAGAGACATGAAGATACCCTGGCATTTACTTACTTTAACAAGAAGAAAAAGCAGTAAAAACTGAAAATAACTAAAATAGTCTTCATCCAAAATTTAAGAAAGAGGTTTTAAATATGAATATGGCTCATGATGTAACTAAAGTAGTGTATCACCAGGGTTGGAAAGTAGCTGATTACAAAACAAATGTAACTGGACAATTACAGTTAAATTACCAGCAACAATATTGTAATCAGATTACAGATACTTTAGAAAAATGTGATTATTACTTTTTGGATTACTTAAAAATACATTATGACACCTTTCTGTTTTCTCAGTGACATTCAATTCAGCATTGAAAAAAGGCGCAAGTTTAAGTTTGTTCCACTTTGTCTTCTTCTTTTGCCTCTTAAGTAATTCAAAAGTAACTCAAAGTAATCAGATTACATTACTGAGTTTGGATAATCCAAAAGATATGTTACTGATTACTATTTTGGAAAGGTAACTAGTAACTGTAACATATTACATTTAGAATGTAACCTGCCCAGCCCTGTGTATCACATTAACAAGAACACATATCAGGAAACAGAAAACAAAGACACCAATCAAGAATATACAATACCATTTTGTTGCCTAACTGCTACATTTTCTGAACTTGTCAGTCTCCCCCCCCCCCCACACACACACACAAATTACTTGTTGAAGAGAGCCGTGAACACAATGAGTGATCCCTGTGCTTTATGCGGAGTTGGACCAGCAGTTTACTGTGGATAGCATTTGTGTTGTGACAGGGTATAATAGCTCCCATGTCTGCTCCCTGCTCCCTGAGCAGAATATCATACAGAGATCAATATGAATATTTACACACACTTATTTTTGTATTTGTATTTATCATGGATCCCCATTAGCTGCTACTCCTCCTGCAAAATAAAGGCCATTTACACAATTTTAAAACATTACAATATATTCACAGATTTCACAACACACTGTGTGTCCTCAGGCCCCTACTCCACCACTACCACATATCTACAGTACTAAATCCATGTGTATGTATTTTGCGTATGTTATCGTATGTTTGTGTTGCTTCACAGTCCCCGCTGTTCCATAAGGTATTTTTTTAATCTGTTTTTTAAATGTAATTTTACTGCTTGCGTCAGTCACTTGATGTGGAATAGAGTTCCATGTAGTCATGGCTCTATGTAGTACCATGTCTGTTCTGGACTTGGGGACTGTGAAGAGACCTCTTGTGGCATGTCTTGTGGGGCATGCATGGGTGTCCGAGCTGTGTGCCTGTAGTTTAGACAGACAGCTCGGTGCATTCAACATATCAATACCTCTCATACACGAAAGTAGTGATGAAGTCAGTCTCTCCTCCACTTTCAGCCAGGAGAGATTGACATGAATATTATTAATATTAGCTCTCTGTGTACATCCAAGGACAAGCCCTGTTCTGAGCCAATTGCAATTTTCATGAGTCCTTTTTTTGTGGCACCTGACCACACGACTGAACAGTAGGCAAGGTGCGACAAAACTGTAGGCCCTGCCTTGTTGATAGTGTTGTTAAGAAGGCAGAGCATCGCTTTATTATAGACAGACTTCATCCCATCTTCACTACTACTGCATCAATATGTTTTGACCATGACAGTTTACAATCTAGTGTTACTCCAAGCAGTTTAGTCATCTCAACTTGCTCAATTTCCACATTATTTACTACAATATTTAGTTGAGGTTTAGGGTATAGTGAGTGTTTTGTTCCAAATACAATGCTTTTAGTTTTAGAAATATGTAGGGTTAACTTATTCCTTGCCACCCACTCTGAAACTAACTGCAGCTCTTTGTTGAGTGTTGCAGTCATTTCAGTCGCTGTAGTAGCTGATGTGTATAGTGTTGAGTCATCCGCATACATAGAAACTCTGGCTTTACTCAAAGTCAGTGGCATGTCGTTAGTGAAAATTGAAAAAAGCAAGGGGCCTAAACAGCTACACGGGGGAATTCCTGATTCTAACTGGATTATATTTGAGAGGTTTTCATTAAAGAACACCCTCTGTGTTCTGTTAGACAAGTATCTCTTTATCCACATCATAGCAGGGGGTGTAAAGCCATAACACATACGTTTTTCCAGCAGCAGACTATGATCAATAATGTCAAAAGTTACACTGAAGTCTAACACGACAGCCCCCACAATCATTTTTATCATCAATTTCTCTCAGCCAATCATCAGTCATTTGTGTAAGTGCTGTGCTTGTTGAGTGTTCCTTCCCTATAAGCATGCTGAAATTCAGTTGTCAATTTGTTAACTGTAAAATAGCTGGTCAAACACATTGTTTTTCTTCCAGAAGTTTACTAAGGGTTGGTAACTTAGTAAACCATCCTTTTTTCTCTCGTTCACTCTCTTTCACTCTCTCACATACAAATATTTTTCGCTCTCAATCTCTTTCTCTTTCACTTTTTCTCGCTCTGCCTCTCCTCTCTCTCTCTCTGTCTCTCTCTCTCTTTTTATCTCTCTCTCTCTCTGAAGGAGAGAGAGGAAAAGACTTGAGTCTGAGTTACACCATGCTGTAACTGTCCACCTCATGCTGACTGCGAGTTCACTCAGCGCAAAACACAATTAACTCTGAATGGGACGAGGCCCCTCGTTCAATACCAGGACAATACGTTGCTCAATGCACAGGATATGCTAAAGAGAAGGAGGATGGTAAGATACACACTACAGACATGCATGAATGAAAACATATTGTGGGTAAGCATGCATACAGACACTCACACATAATGTACACAATAATTTCTGAAGACTGCATCTCTGTGTGTCTGTAAATTAAAGTGTGTATGTGTGTACGGTGGGCATAATTAGAAGGATGGAGGAGGGAGGGAGGGTGGGTGGTGGCATAGCACAGAGGGCTTAGTGGCAGCTGCACGGAGTGACTGCAGGAGTGGGAGAGATGGAGGGGCAGGGAGCAAATGAGGGAGGGAGGGATGTAGGGCTTGCAGGAGGGAGGGTGGGAGCGTGGAATGGAGGGTGGGAGCAAAGGAGGGAGGTAGGGCTGGAAAGGGAGCGAGAGGGTCGGAGAGAGGTTTGCAAGTGCAGGAGCGAGTACGGGCGGTAGGGAGGGAGGCTAACGGGGGAGGGAGCGCAGAGGAGGGAGAGCTGGAGGATAGGGTGTGTGGCGTCCAAGCTAGGGCCCCAGCTGCCCGAGTGACAGGGTTAGTGGGTCTTGAGCCTCACAATAATCAGCTTTATTAGCGCTGCCTGCCGCTAAAACCAATTTACCAGCAGACTGAGGGATCAGACGGACCAGCTGGCTGGGCCAGTGCCTCGCTACAGCACACACACACACACACACACACACACACACACACACACACACACACACACAACGAGCTATGTTTTACTATACTTGTGAGGACTTTTTGGGGACCAACAATTGAGTCCCATCCAAAATCTTAGCTTAACCACAAACCCCTAACCTGAACTCTTACCCTAATTCTAACCCTAACCCCAATACCCCATAATGTCCAAGTGGAATTGTGTTTTTTGAATTTTCTACAAATTAATACAAAATTAACGGCTGAAATGTCTTGAGTCAAGAAGTATTCAACCACTTTGTTAGGGCAATAATAAATACGTCCAGGAGTAAACATTTGCTTAACAAGTCACATAATAAGTTGCATGGACTCTGTGTGCAATAGTAGTGTTTAACATGATTTTTGAATGACTACCTCATCTCTGTACCCCACACATACAATTATCTGTAAGGTCCCTCAGCCGAGCAGTGGATTTCAAACACAGATTCAACCACAAAGACCAGGGAGGTTTTCCAATGCTGCGCAAAGAAGGGCACCTATTAATAGATGGATAAAATAAAAAAGCAGACATTGAATATCCCTTTGAGCATTGTGAAGTTATTAATTACACTTTGTATGGGGGGTATGACCATTGTGATCAATTGTATGACCATTGTTTTAAGATGGTCAAACTATGGATCATTTAGCTATTTGATATTGAATTTTAGGACCTTTGTAGGTATCAAAAAACATTGCTATTATAGCCCATAGATACGCATTGAATAACACATTCTTAAATGGCAGAGTAAAAACAAATATCATAAGGAATAAGGTTTAAATGTATTTCCTATATCAAGGAGATATAAAAAAGACAAGGAAATATTTTAGTTTTTGGACACATTTAACCCCTTTGTTAGGGGGGACACGAAACTACCTCCATACTTTTTTTTTTACCAGTACCAAATCAAATCAAACTTTATTTGTCACATACGCCGTGAAATGCTTACCTATAAGCCCTTAACCAACAGCGCAGTTCAAGAAAGAGTTTAGTTTATTTGGTAAATATTTTCTTAAGTAAAAAATAACAATAATGAGGATATATAGATGTCTGGTGGCCATTTGATTAATTGTTCAGCATTCTTATGGCTTGAGGGTAGAAGCTGTTAATTAAGGAGCGTTTTGGTCCTAGACTTGGCGCTCCAGTACAGCTTGCCGTGCGATAGCAGAGAAAACAGTCTATGATTTGGGTGAATGGGGTCTTTGACAATTTGTTAGGCTTTCCTCTGACACCGCCTAGTATATAGGCAATGGATGACAAGAAGCTTGGTCCCAGTTGTCATGACGTTGGCCTCTTTGGGTATAGCAAGCCCCATCCCCCTCTCCCTGCCTTCCCCTTTCCTCCTTCAACTAGGTTGCTGTGGTCAGAGAGATGTCGTAAATTCCTGAGGATCTCCTCATGGACACACAGTATAGATTTTCATAGAGGACAAAGGAAATCCTTCCACCTCACAGAACTTGAGGTATGAACAAATTTCATGTTCCGGAGAAAGTATAAAAGATCGGTGAAGAATCCAGCTGCGAACTGGTCCGTTTGTCACAACTTGGGGAAGCTCATGGGAGACGGTGTGGCCACATTACCATAACGCTGTTTATATAATAGCCTCAGATATGAGGTTTACATCTAATTGCTGTATAAGATGAACGAGTGAGTATGATACTGTTTGTATAATTGTGTAATATGATTTTGGACTGTTTAATGAAGAAAAATACAATTCCCTTTTGATTTGAACTAAATCAGAGGACCGCCCCTGAGCCCAGTTAGGGTCAGGCCTCCTGGGACAGACCTTTTTCGGCCCTTCCGAATAAAACCCCCACTCAGGTCTTCGATCAGCAGACCGAGCTTACCTCAATTACGAGATGGCTAAAGGTTGCAGACCATTTTTTTCTCCATTAGGAGAGTACAAATGTTGTAGACCATTGATGAATCTTTTAACCATACCACGTGGTTAAACTCTTAGACTATCGACACCGACAGAATAAGAACAAGTCTTTGATATTAATTACTAGTCTGCAGTTAGAAATTCGGTGTCATTGAACGCGAAGAACGAAAACCGCCGAAACATCCATTTTATAACGAAACAAATGAATGTCAATCTGAACTACCCACTATAACCGGGACAGAGAGAGAGAGGGAGAGAGACGGACAATTCTACAAAATAACCAAACTTTTCACCAGCGATCAAGACGACACACTGAGCGTAAATATATATATATATTGATTGCAATTGTTCCCGAATGAGTGAGTGTTCATGTGCAAAGGATTAGCATTTCAATTGTTATAATTATCACTCTGTAGTGACTTCTTAGTCGTCCCCCACTTCCCCTTTTGTCTAACAAGCCCTAGCCCACTAGGGCACATTCTCCTATCATTTCATGTAACCACATTTACCTTGTTTGTTTATGCATTTCTGCGAATTACTTAGTTAGTAATAAATAAATGATTTAAGACAATTGATGTATGGATGACTCATAGTGAAAACTGGGTTTGTGCAGATAACCAACAATTTACAATGTTTGGAATGAGACTAACGTGAGGTAAAATAAATAATTCATTAATCAGAGGACTATGAATCAGATATGAAAATATCTGAAAGGTTATATTAGGAAATTATTTTTGTCTTGGTACCCCGACTTCCTAGTTAATTATAATATAGTAAAACAAATTATAGTAATACAAATTACAGAGAATCTTTGTCACGGGATTCTTCTGTTGAAGGAGAGGCGGACCAAAACGCAGCGTGGTTATTTAGATACATCTTTAATAAAGATGACAATAGAACAATATGCAAAAACAAGAAATGTGAAAAACCAAAAACAGCCCTATCTGGGGTAACAAACACAAAGTCAGGAACAATCACCCACAAAACCCAACACAAAACAGGCTACCTAAATATGGCTCCCAATCAGAGACAATGACTAAGTTAATGATAGCAAAGGCATGAGAGTGATGTACTGTGCCATACGCATTACCCTCTGTAGCACCTTACGGTCAGATGCCGAGCAGTTGCCATACCAGGCAGTGATGCAACCGGTCAGGATGCTCTCGATGGTGCAGCTGTAGAACTTTTTGAGGATCTGGGGACCCATGCCAAATCTTTTCAGTCTCCTGAGGGGAAAAGGTGTTGTCGTGCCCTCTCACGACTGTCTTGGTGTGTTTGGACCATGATAGTTTGTTGGTGATGTGGACACCAAGGAACTTGAAACTCTCGACCCACTACGCTATAGCCCCGTTGATGTTAACGGGAGCCTGTTTGGCCCGCCTTTTCCTTTCGTCCACGATTTGCTCCTTTGTCTTGCTCACATTGAGGGAGAGGTTGTTCTCCTGGCACCACACTGCCAGGTCTCTGATCTCCTCCCCATAGGCTGTCTCATCGTTGTCGGTGATCAGGCCTACCCCTGCTGTGTCATCAGCAAACTTAATGATGGTGTTGGAGTCATGTTTGGCCACACAGTCATGGGTGAATACAGGAGGGGACTAAGTACACACCCCTGAGGGTTGTTGTTGTTGCCAGCCCTTACTACCAAGCCTGTCAAGAAGTCCAGGATCCAGTTGCAGAGGGAGGTGTTTAGTCCCATGGTCCTTAGCTTAGTGATGAGCTTTGTGAGCACTATGGTGCTGAACACTGAGCTGTAGTCAATGAACAGCATTCTCACATGGGTGTTCCTTTTGTCCAGGTGGGAAAGGGCAGTGTGGAGTGCGATTGAGATTGTGTTATCTGTTGGGGCGGTTTGCGAATTGGAGTGGGTCTAGTGTATCCGGGGGGATGCTGTTAATGTGAGCCATGACCAGCCTTTCAAAGCACTTCATGGCTACCAACATGAGTGCCACGGGGCGGTAATCATTTAAGCAGGTTACCTTCGCTTCCTTGGGCACAGGGACTATGGTGGTCTGCTTGAAACATGTAGTTATTACAGATTCAGTCAGGGAGAGTTTGAAAATGTCAGTGAAGACACTTGCCAGTTGGTCCGTGCATGCTTTGAGTGAATGTCCTGGTATTCCATCTGCCCCTGCGGCTTTATGAATATCGACCTGTTTAAAGGTCTTGCTCAGATTGGCTACCGAGAGCGTTATCACACAGTCGTCCAGAACAGCTGGTGTGCTCATGCATGCTTCAATGTTGGTTGACTCGAAGCGAGCATAAAAGGCAATTAGCTTGTCTGGTAGGCATGCATCACTGGGCAGCTCGCACAATGGAGCACACCATTGTGTTTATGAGAATCTCCACTTTCCATATTCGGGCCATATCAGTTTGTAGGCTAAACAGTTCAGACGGTACAGACAGAAGATGGCTTGTGGGGGCCATAGAGCAAAATGGACGGTGTTCGTTAACAGACGTTACAGATGTTTTCGGGAGAAGACTGATTTTCAGGATGTCTCATGATCTGACAAACACCACTGCACCTTCCACTGCAGAATCGGGCTGACATAGATGGATGAAGTCGATTGAGAGGCAGCCCATACAAAAAATAGATATTTCTAGCTTAAACTGACAGATTTTGATGGGGATTGTTTTATTATGTTACTTAGAATGACGCACAGGTTCGTCAATAGACTCTTCAAGATTAACGACTGTGATAGGAGAAAACTGAGTATGCATCAACAACATTGAAGTTACTCCACAATACTAACCTAATTGACAGAGTGAAAAGTAAGCCTGTACGTAATACAAATATTCCAAAACATGCATCCTGTTTGCAATAAGGCATTAAAGTAATACTGCAAATAATGTGGCAAAGCAATAACTTTTTGTCCTGAATACAAAGTGTTACGTTTGGGGCAAATCCAATGCAACACGTTACTGAGTACCACTCTCCATATTTTCAAGCATACTGGTGGCTGCATCATGTTATGTGTATGCTTGTAATCATTAAGGACTAGGGAGTTTTCAGGATAAAAACAGAGTGTAGGCAAAATCCTAGAGGACAACCTAGTTCAGCCTACTTTCCACCAGACAGTGGGAGATTAATTCACCTTTCAGCATGACAAAAACCTAAAACACAAGGCCAAATCTACACTGGAGTTGCTTTCGATGAAGACAGTGAATGTTCCTGAGTGGCTGAGTTACAGTTTTACATAAATCTACTTGAAGATCTATGCCATGAGCTGAAAATTGTTGTCTAGCAATGATCAACAATCAATTTGAAAAGAATAATGGGCAAATGTTACACAATCCAGGTGTGGAAAGCTCTTAGAGACTTACCCAGAAAGACACACAGCTGTAATTCCTGTCAAAGTATTGACTCATGAGTGTGAATACGTATGTAAATGAGATATTTCTGTATTTCCCTTTCAATACATTTTCTAAAATTTGAAAAACATGTTTTCATTTTGTCATTATGGGGTATTATTTGTAGATGGGTGAGAAAAAAAATACTGAATCTATTTTGAAGGGGTATGAATACTTTCTGAAGGCACTGTATATAGTAAAATATGTACACACACACACACACACACACACACACACACACACCCTCCACCCTAAAGTCCAGTTCACCACACAAAACACCACAACAACCTACATTACCTGCCAATTAATGCCCTCATTGTCATACATTAAGTACCAGGCAGGTCCAACATGGTCCGGCAGAAACATACATACACTACTAATCATAATTACTCATATTCATTTACTCTAATGATTTTGATTTACTTGAAGAGTTTGGAAAGTAGTGTTCCTTATATTAATTGTCACTATGCGAGACGTGTCATTATTATTTCATGAAATTATTTACATCTTTATAGCCTATATTCAATGGTAATTTTGAAGTGAGAGTGCTGACCATCACCAATAATATATTTGGGAACACTAGATAGCCTTGTCCTCATTCAAGCCGCCCATCTACAACTAAGTAGTTCTAGCTCCAGTTCTCCCATTTGACCGAACAAACACACACACACACACCTTGAGGTAATGAGCCCACGATCCTGACAGTGACCCCACATGGGATGACCTCACACTATTTCCTTGAGCACTGCCAGCCACTTAACAGTTTTGTGGAGAAAGAAAGATAACGCCATATTAGCGAGAGAGCCCAGTAGGTTACATGAGACACCAAGACAGTGGCCCAGAACTTTACGAAGTCTTAAGTCATTTTCCTGTCTGAGAGAAAGGGAGAGAGCAAAAGAGAGATTAATTTCTCTTTCCTGCTGCTCTGCCATCTCAACCTCAACCTCAGCTTCAGCGTCAGCCACAACATTTAGATACAGACCTGCCTCTCCTCTCCCAAGTGGGTTGCAAGGCCAGATTAGCCAGAAAGGGCAAGTGAAAAACAGGACACACATGATCATTCGATAATAGACTTGACTGTCTGGCTCTGGGAAGTTTTCAACACTAGTGTCTGGATGCTGTTGACTCTTATAACTCCAAGGATGAGTAACCCTCTCGTGGTACATGTTATATAATGTCAAAGTACAATCATTAAAAAGTTATTGTGGGGAAAGAACATCATGTTCCCATCCCCCACCCAACCCCAACTCTGTGAAGCAATATACTGTTACAGATCTTGAATACATCCTTGCACAGCTCCTGTGTGTGTGTGTGTGTGTGTGTGTGTGTGTGTGTGTGTGTGTGTGTGTGTGTGTGTGTGTGTGTGTGTGTGTGTGTGTGTGTGTGTGTGTGTGTGTGTGTGTGTGTGTGTGTGTGTGTGTGTGTGTGTGTGTGTGTGTGTGTGTGTGTGTGTGTGTGTGTGTGTGTGTGTGTAATCCCTTGCAGGCAGGGCGCTGCTGAACTGAACAGAGATCCTTCAGGTCTTCAGGAGACCAGATCCCACTTAATCCACAGTTAACGGCTGTTTAAACAACCTCCTAAATGTAAACTGGGCTGACTATACCTGTTTCAATGGCAGGCATTTAGTTCATGCAAAAACAGGCTGTGTGTGAGAGCCTCTGGGTTCTCTGAGACAGGACATTTAACGTGTGTAAGAAGGCAGCCATTATCAGCCACAGCACAATGACACAATTCACACTGTAACTACACTGACCTGTGTTAGCCTATTTGGTTCACATCAGCTTCAGTCTATGTGCTGCTTGCTGATGATTATTTGATTGGAATATATTGTTAGTTGAGGCCCCAAAGTGTTTCCCTAGAGCCTAGTCTAGTCAGATTGAGGCAAACTTGATAGCGGTTTTGGTTTCATCCTTCATGATGGTGACTGTTTTGTTATGAAAGTGTTGTAGTCAGATGACTCCAGTGAGTGCACAGTGTGTGAGCAAGGGTAAGAAAGAAATAGAGAAATGTGTGTGTGTGTGTTCACGGTTGGGTGCGCGTTTTTGCTACTCTCTCACTCAACGTATGTGTCTACCATCCTCACGCAGCGTGGGGTCCAACCATGGCGGCAGCTAGGCCTTGGAGGAGATTAGGAGGAGTGACAGCATCCGTAGCAGAAGCAGACACATTAACACGTGGGGAAAGCAAACACAACACTCTATAACAGTCTGTAACACACACACATACACTCTGGCGTAACCCTTGCAAGGCAGAGGGGCTCATGCACCCATCATCTCACACCTACAGTATGTCTAATCTGTTTTTATAATGTTGACAGTTACCCTCCTTTTTTATTTCCACATTTAGGAAGCAAAGTATTTGTGCTGTCCAATCTACATGAGTAGTAGACAAGTCAGACAGACAATATAGTTGTCATGCATCTAATTAGCCTATTTCTCAGCCGCGCCAAAGGCAGCCTGTGCTGTCCTCCTCACCATAATTGGCTATCAAGTTAAAAAATTTAGGTTAATCAGCTCGGACTCAGATGGAGAGTGAGTACGTTGTTCAAGATGGATCAACAAAAGGCAAGTGCCACCAAGTGGTGCACAAAGATGCTGCAAAAAAGCTTTGTCTGATCACGCTTGTGTCAAATTACTGAAGAAAACCACATCAGCAAAGCTACCACCTCATCCTGGACTATGAAACACCATCACAGGTGTGGACTAGTAAGCCTACTTATGTAGCAGCTGGTACTAGCTGCCTCCCAGTCCTGACAGAGACCTCACTGCCCGGGACCGGCAATGACAGTAGCCTTGCTCCTCTTCTTCCTCCCCTCAAGAATAGTGACAGTTCCTTTAGTGAGTGTGCCAGCCCTCCTTCTCCTCCTCCTCTCCCAGAAAACTATGCTGACGACTACCAGAGACCCAACTGAGCTCATGAGAGCAACCCCCTTCTATGAACACTGGTAAGTCTACAAGTGATGAGAAGGGTGATGAGATATAGCCCCGACAGCGGGGAGTCCGAGTTCCAATGTGCATTATAAATAGGCTACCAGCTAAATACTGTATATAGCTATAGGAAGGCTAGTAGGCTAGACAGCATTGTCTGCATAATGAAACTAAGCTATTGGAATGATTGTAATATGTGGCATTAATAGACTGGTTTTTACACAGCACAAACGTTCCATTTATTCTGCGAGAGGATGGCTAAGGTAGGCTATAGGCCTACAGTACAGTTGTATATTCAAAACATATGTAGATTGGTTATTGAGTACCCTGTCGCATTGAAAATTCAATTTACAATCTGAGTGTTTGAATTTACCACTTTAATTACTGAATAAGTAAATACATTATTGCTGCCAGCCAGCATTCTCAATAGCAACAATGCGAAACCGTAGGCCTATAGCTTGGTGAAACGTACACGTTAGACTTAACATCAGAAAATGACTACCAAATAAAAATAAACACGTATCCATTCAAGCAAAACAATAAGCTATTACAAGCACTAGCACCACATAATCTGATAGCCTAACGATAGGCAAATGGTCCGCGGATGCTTTGCAAATTCAGACTCCGACTTTGCGGGAGGGGTGGTATTCAGACCCCTTGACTTTTTCCACATTTTGTTATATTACAGCCTTGTTCTAAATTGATTACATAGTGTTTTTCCTTCATCAATCTACACACAATACTCCATAATGACAAACAAAAACAGGCTTTTAGAAAATGTTGCAAATGTATTACACATTTTTTTAAGGAAAATATCCCATTCAGACCATTTACTCAGTACTTTGTTAGAAACCTTTGGCAATGATTACAGCCTCAAATCTTCCTGGTGTTGATGCTACAAGCTTGGCACACCTGTATTTGGGTAGTTTCTCCCATTCTTCTCTGCAGATCCTCTCAAGCTCTGTCAGCTTGTATGGGGGGCATCGCTGCACAGATATTTTCAGGTTTCTCCAGAGATGTTCGATTGGGATCAAGTCCAGGCTCTGGCTGGGCCACTCAAGGACATTCAGAGACTTGTCCCGAAGCCACTCCTGCGTTGTCTTGGCTCTGTGCTTATGGTCATTGTCCTGTTGGAAGGTGAACCTTTGCCCCAGTCTGAGGTCCTGAGGGCTCTGCAGCAGGTTATAATCAAGGGTTTCTCTGTACTTTGTTCTGTTCATCTTTCCCTCAATTCATCTTTCCCTCATCCCCACAGCAAGAGGATGCTACCACCATGCTTCCCCATAGGGATGGTGCCAGGTTTCCTCCAGACGTGACACTTGGCATTCAGGCCAAAGAGTTCAATCTTGGTTTGATCAGAACAGAGAATCTTGTTTCTCATGGTCTTAGAGTTCTTTAGGTGCCTTTTGGCAAACTCCAAGCAGACTGTCATCTGCCTTTAACAGAGGAGTAGCTCCATCTGGCCACTCTACCATAAAGACATTATTGGTGGAGTGCTGTAGACATGGTTGTCCTTCTGGAAGGTTCTCCCATCTCCACAGACACACTCTGAAGCTCTGTCAGAGTTTCCATCGAGTTGTTGGTCACCTCCCCTGATTGCTAAGTTTGGCCGGGCGGACAGCTCTAGGAAGAGTTTTGGTGGTTCCAAACGTCTTCCATTTTAAGAATGATGGAGGCCACTGTGTTCTTGGGGACCTTCAATGCTGCAGAACATTTTTGTTACCCTTCCCCAGATCTGTGCCTCAACTCAATCCTGTCTCGGAGCTCTATGGACAATTCCTTCGACCTCATAGTTTTTGCTCTGACATCCACTGTCAACTCTGGGACCTTATATAGACTGTTGTATGCCTTTCCAAATCATGTTCAATCAATTGAATTTACCACAGGTGGAATCCAATCAAGTTGTAGAAACATCTCAAGGATGATCAATGGAAACAGGATGTACCTGAGCTCAATTTCAAGTCGCATAGCAAAGGGTCTGAATACTTATGTAAATAAGGTATTTCAGTTTTTTATTTTTAATACATTTGCAAAGAATTCTAAGAACCTGTTTTCTATTTGTCATTATGGGCTATTGTGTGTAGATTTAATACATTTTGAAATATGACTGTAACGTAACAAAATGTGGAAAAGTCAAGCGCTCTGAATACTTTCCGAATGCACTGTATGTGACTGATGCATCTGTCCACAGCTCTGCCTTCACCCCAGCCTGTCCCATATCTCGCTCATACGAATGGCCAAGGTGGACACATGAGTTAGGCTACAGTACAATACTGTAACCACTGGCAGAGTGTGAGGTGTGCACAAGTTTAATACTTAATAAGTATTAGGTTTTACATTGGTTGTGGAAATGAAGCTATACGTTTCCTGACCGATAAAACGGAAAACATTTTTTAACGTTCTGAGAATAGAAGGGAACATTTTGCAGAGAGGTTCTGAGAACGTTTTATTCTGGCTCCTTGAAAGTTTTCCTTTAACACATGGAAATGTATTTCCTTAGGCATTAATCATGGAAACACATACAAAAAAATGATTGACACTCATCAGAGTCTTCTGTTCTTCATCCATGGAATTAGTCCACTGTGCCACTGAGATGGAGCTAGCAAGCCAAGTCTATTCAAACAGATCCCATTTAAAAGGAAACAAGCAGTCATTAAGATCAGGTGTGGCCACTAATTGGAATGTTGGAACGTTTTCTTAATGTTCTCGGAACAATTTGAGAACATGACTTTAAATAGAACTATGATAAAAACTGTAGGAAACTGTGCTGATGTACTGAAATTCCCATAGAAGATAGTGTTTTCTTTACATTCTCTGAACTATTTGAGAACATTCCCAATGTCAAACTAGTTGGAGAACATTCCTAGAACATAACCAAAATGTTTATTAAATGTAACCATTTTTGAACTTTTAGGAAATGTTCTGTTAGAGTAATGAAATACCAAGAAAATAAATGCTATTTTAAAGTTTCTTAAATGTGCTGAGAATGTTCCAAATCCAAGCAACTATCCCAGAAGGTTGTGGGAAGGTTGAGTGCAAAATAACCATAGGACAACCACTCTCTCACCAAGCACCAAGACAGGAGTTCTTAAACCTTTTCAGCTCGGGACCCAAATGAGAACTTGACCATCATACAACGACCCAATTTAAGAAGAAATAGTGTTGATTATAGATGTATTCTCATAACTCACGACGCACCTCTCACATGCCCAGGGCCCTCTTTGGGTCCTGACCAATAGTTCAAGAAACCCTACTCTAAGAAACATATGGTTCTCCGAATGTTATGTTCTAACCTGGGAAGTGACCGACTCCATTCATAGAGGGCACAGTTTCAGGCTCCTCTCCTCTCCTTCAATGAAAGATAGATGTCAAGAACATAAGCCTACATTGTATAACACTGTTGGCATAACACTGTTTGTGCCCCAAATGGCACCCTATTCCCTATATAGTGCACTACTGTTGACCAGAGCCCATAAAGGCCCATAGGCTTCTGGTCAAAAGTAGTGCACTATGTAGGGAATAGGGTTCCATTTGAAACGCATTAACTGTTTTGTGGATAGAGCAGAAACTGTGCTGTGTCGACTCAGCCTAGTGCTGGCGTAGTGATACCCCAATGTCCTCAGGGAGGTAACACACACTAGCATGACATATCTCTCGGAGGAGTTGCGGAGTTATAGAAATCAGAAATATGCAGCGTGTCATGACTTAAACCTGGGACAATACCTTTATAGTTCACATGTTATCGATACGACAGGGAAACACAATGGGATGAGTGGCCAAATCACATTATGGGAGATATAAACTGGGCGCTGGTTCTCTGCAGGGAAGACCTTTTGGCCTCTTGTACCATTTGAACAGAGTAGAGAAAGAACACACAGTTATTGGAACATAATTGACCATTCGTTGAGCCATGCCGCTTGGTTACTGTTGCAACCTCTGCCAACATTTTCCCAGGAAGCCCAATTCCCATGCAAAACCACTGGAGAACACCCCTCACAATGATCTCAATCTGTGTATGTAATACGTAGAACCTTAGAACCTCTCGGGGACAGAGAAGTCAAAAGAAGTCAAACTGCCTAAGGCTACATTTTAATTGATCTCCCTGTTGTAGATGAGAAACACTAAAAAACACTCAGAAATACTGAGAAACACTGTAGCTCTACCCCACTATCGATAACAGGGCCAATAGATGGCAGGTGAAGATGGAGCTATGACAACATTGCAATAAGAGCCCACCTCTGGCAGCTGGCCAGATCTCTCTTTTCAGTCCCCGTCTGCAAATAAAGTGGTGATATTTAGTATTCTGCAATGCAAACGCCCTAAAGGCATCTGGATAATAATCGAGGGCCAGGGGTACCCCTTCAGTCTGTTCTCAGCTCTCAATCAAACAAAGCATGGTGATGAATAGCAAAATCAGAAGCATGTAAAGAATATAAATACTTTAGGCCTACTTGTTATGTTGTGAGATATTTTGACCTGACTGCATCTGTAGCCTACATCACCATGTGTTGTCAGTGCTTGAGATGGCCTGGCTCCTCGTAGAATATTGGCTATTAAATGTTACATTAACATTACCACTACCGAATTTATTTATTTACCCATATTTTACTAGGTAAGTTGACTGAGAACATATTTTCTCTTATTTCAACGACCTGGGGAAGAGTTACAGGGGAGAGGAGAGGAAATGAAAGATCCAATTGGAAGCTGGAGATTGGGAGTTTAGCCAGGGGTTAATTGCAATGTGATCTTCTTACGATAAGTGCAATGGGATCTTTAGTAACCACAGAATGTCTGGACACCCATTCTTACATCCCATCAGAAAGATAGCACCCTTTTCAGGGCAATGTCCCCTTCGCTGCTCAGGAACATTGGGATCTCCTTAGACTAGAGGACCTCCAACATCACTTTCAGCAGCATCTATTGTCCCATCCAGGAACCGACCGTAGCTTCAGAAGCTTCAGAAGCAAGCCAGCAGTGAGATGCAGGGTGATATGCTGCCGGCATGAGTACCATTTTTAGAGTACTCTAAAATGAGTATGGTTGTGTACTTTTTTGGTGTACTTTTATAGTTGAGATGATTGTTTGTGCTCATCATAAGGACAACCCCATTGCCCTCAGTTTGGAGGAACAAACATGTTCTATTTAATCCACGTGTTCCCATCTGGAACATTGTCTTCCTCATAAACCAGACTTTCCCAAATACAAATCAATCAGCTTTGCTCAAAAACAAGGTCCTGGAAAGCAGAAAAATAAAAGTGCAACAAAATCCAGTCAATAAACAAACAGGGAGTGCATACATAAATACCAGAATATGAAACAGCTTAGCAATCATTCATAGTATTTTTTAGGAAGATTACCAATCTCTGTCTGGCCAGCAGCCGGTTAATGTTCCGCACAGATTATAGCAGTGATTTTTATTTTTGTGGGATTAAGCTCAAACTGCTGTTTGAGTGAGTGATACGCAGTCACACATGCACGGACGTACACACGCTAACACACACACACAGATGTTGCTATTAGACACTAAGGAGGTTATTTGTCATCATGGAGTCACAGCTTGGAGGCTGTGAAGAGTAGAGAGATCATGCAGTCTGTCAAGACTCTGGTACCGCTATAATGGGATTTACTGTCATTAATTAAGCTAGGAGTCATATTAGAATGTAGGCCAGCTACTGTATCTGGGTAGCTTGGTCATCAGTATAAATCTTCCATTCCAAGGTCCATAGCGCTGTGGTAAAATATAGTACACTACAGGGAATAGAGTGCAATTCATACTGAAAAAAAAAATAGAACTGCTATATGTAAACGCAAAATGTTAGTCCCATGTTTCATCAGCTAAATTAAAAGATCCCAGAAATGTTCCATATGCACAAAAATATTATTTATCTCAAATTTTGTGCACAAATTTGTTTACATCTCTGTTAGTCCCATTTTCAGATTCTTTGGTATGACTTGGCCGGGAATCAAACTCCCAACCTTTCAATCTCAAGGCAGACAATCCACATAGTTGGTAAAGCAACTAAGTGATTAAATGTGTTATTTAATTTAACCTTTATTTTGACAGGGAAGACGTATTGAGACTTAGGTCTCTTTTACAAATGTGCCCTGTGCTTTCAACATACTGTGCAATCAGAAAGTATTCAGACCCCTTGACTTTTTCCACATTTTGTTTCGTTACAGCCTTATTCTAAAATGGATTAACTAATTTTTCCCTCATCAATCTACACACAATATCCCATAATTACAAAGTGGAAACAGGTTTTTTGAAAATGTTGCAAATATATTTAAAAATGTAGTCAGACCCTTTGCTATGAGATTTGAAATTGAGCTCAGGAGCATCCTGTTTCCATTGATCATCCTTGAGATGTTCCTACAACTTTATTGGAGTCCACCTGTGGTAAATTCAATTGATAGGAAATGATTTGGAAAGGCACACACCTGTCTATATAAGGTCCCATAGTTGACAGTGCATGTCAGAGCAAAAACCAAACCATGAGGTCGAAGAAAATGTTCGTAGAGCCCCGAGACAGGATTGTGTTGAGGCACAAATATGGGGAAGGGTACCGAAAACTTTCTGCAGCATTGAAGGTCCCCAAGAACACAGTGGCCTCCATCCTTCTTAAGTGGAAGAAGTTTGGAACCGCCAAGACTCTTCCTAGAGCTGGCCGTCCAGCCAAACTGAGGAATCAGGGGAGAAGAGCCTTGGTCAGGGAGGTGACCAAGAACCCGATGGTCACTCTGGTAGAGCTCCAGAGTTCCTCTGTGGAGATTGGAGAGCCTTCCAGAAGGACAACCATCTCTGCAGCACTCCACCAATATGGTAGAGTGGCCAGATGGAAACCACTCCTCAGTAAAAGGCACATGACAGCCCGCTTGAAGTTTGCCAAAAGGCACTTAAAATCGTTCAGACCATGAGAAACAAGATGCTCTGGTCTGATGATACCAAGATTGAACTATTTTGCCTGAATGCCAAGTGTCACGTCTGGAGGAAACCTGACACCATCTGTATGGTGAAAAATGGTTGTGTGCGCATCATGCTATGGGGATGTTTTTCAGCGGCAGGGCCTGGGAGACCAGTCAGGATCGAGACGAACATGAACGGAGCAAAGTACAGAGAGATCCTTGATGAAAACTTTCTCCAGAGCACTCAGGACCTCAGACTGGGGGCGAATGTTCATGCTGACCAGATTGCACACCAGCGTGTGTCCACGTGTGCCATCGCGCGCAAGTTGTCTTTGTCCACCCACATCAGACGCAATCAGGACACGCAGGTTAAAGTAATAAAACAAACTCTGAACCAATTATATTAATTTGGGGACAAGTTAAAAAGCATTAAACATTTATGGCAATTTAGATAGATAGCTTGCTGTTGCTAGCTAATTTGTCATGGGATATAAACATTGGGTTGTTATTTTACCTGAAATGCACAAGGTTCTCTACTCCGACAATTAATCCACAGATAAAACGGTCAACCAAGTTCATTTCTAGTGATCTCTCCTCCTTCCTTCAGGCTTCTTCTTCTTCTTTGTACTTGATATGGCAGTTGGCAACCAACGTTTAGGTATATTACCACAACTGACTGGAGTGTGGACTTCAGTTTGTCTTTCAATCACCCACGTGGGTATATGCTCCCAAAAACCAATGAGGAGAATGGAGAGGCAGAACTTGCACCAAGTTCTAGTTTAGCGCCTGGCTACACAAACACATGCGAGCAATGGGGGTGGGGTGGGGGTGCAATGATTGAATAACATGTATGTTTAAATGTATTTTTCTACACTTGCACATGCAACGCGTCGGATCTGGTCAGCATGTAAGCACACAGCCAAGACAACTCAGGAGTGGCTTCAGGACAATTCTCTGAATGTCTTTGAGTGGGCCAGCCAGAGCCCGGACTTGAACCCGATTGAAAATCTCTGGAGAGACCTGAAAATAGCTGTGCAGCAACAATCCCCATCCAACCTGACAGAGCTTGAGAGGATCTGCAGAGAAGAAAGGGAGAAACTCCCCAAATAAAGGTTTGCCA
Source organism: Oncorhynchus masou masou (assembly GCF_036934945.1). Taxonomy (NCBI): domain Eukaryota; kingdom Metazoa; phylum Chordata; class Actinopteri; order Salmoniformes; family Salmonidae; genus Oncorhynchus; species Oncorhynchus masou. Next base: position 29,591,508 of record NC_088240.1, read on the forward strand.
AGTTCATACCCAAGAAGATTCTATGCTGTAATCGCTGCCAAATGTGCTTCAACAAAGTATTGAATAAAGGTTCTGAATACTTATGTAAATGTTATATTTCAGTTTTTTATTTGTAATAAATTTGCCAACATTTCTAAACAACTATTTTTGCTTTGTCATTATGGGGTATTGTATGTAGATTGATGAGGGGAAAAAAACAATTGGCTGTAACATAAAAAAATTGGCTGTAACATAAAAAAATGTGGAAAAACTCAAGGGGTCTGAAAACATTCCGAAGGCACTGTAACTAAATTAAAATCTAGGTAGAGTTTTCAGTAGTTTTTTTTCTATGTAGCGCAACAAAGTTTCTAGGCAATTCGTAGTATTCTATATGTAAATCTGTATGATATCTTACATTACGTTATATTATTAGGTTACATTATGAATGGAATAGAGGTCGTATAATATCTTACTTCTTACCCGGTCATGCAATAGCATATGAATTGGATAAGGTAACTTATTATACGGCTTTTAGGACTTATAGTATTATACATCTTACTCTGAGACCAGGTTGCTTGTTGCGTTGTAACAACAAAAGAGAATTACAAGGAAAATTGAAGTTGATGGTAAGGTGAACTAACGACAAAGTTTAGGATCATTTACATGAAAGGTAAGAGAACTAAAACAACAAAGGTTAGGCGAATTTACGTAGCAGGTTAGGTGATTTTGGGTTAAGTTTAGAATAAGGGTTAAGGGAAGGGTTAGGTAAAATGCTACCGTTGTCCCCGAACATGTAACCTGCAAACTTTGTATTGCTAGACGGGCAGGCATTACACCCAACCATCCTCCCAGACCAACCTCCCTACTTTAATTTCTGTCTAAAGTAACTAGACCATTAGTAGGTACCATACGTCTTGGAGGTGCTCAGAAATACGTAAAATATGGTCAAGCTGTGTAGTGGTGTAGCTAACTAACTACACCCAAACATTTTTGCACATCAGTCCTGCCTAATATCACTTGAAACATTATTTTTTTTGTTTAATTAGCTAAAAGTGATCTGTTTTTTGCAATTTGAGGTCTATGATATTTCAGATTTACATATGATAATTTTAGTAGTTTGGATGAAGTGAACTACTTTTTTAAAGTACTTTAGTTTAGTAAAATATATATTTCTTAAGGGTAACTTTAGTGTAGCTTAACTTCTTCCAGTATGAAGTAATTGGTAGCTTGGTAAACTATATTTTCAGAGTAGATTCCCCAACACTAGAAGCTGAGACTGTCAACAGCATAGTGGCTGATTCTCTTTCATCCAACCCCACTTGTCTGAGAAGACAGATGACAGTCTTTCCAAAATCTTGTGTAAGGCGACATCAAAGTACCTTTGGTTAATCACTAAAGCTGTTGGAAGAGATCACAACAAAAGACAGAGAGAAGAAGATGAGGGACTCGCTGACCTCTGACATTCTCTCTGTTCAGACACCCCCATGAGGAATCATAGCTTTCAGATCTGAACCAGAGTATGTGTGCGTGTGTGTGTATGTGTGTACATGTATGCACTTGTGTATGTGTGTCAGTGTGTGTGTGTGTGTGTGTGTGTGACATACTCCCATGAGGACTCATGGCTCTCAGATATGGCATATATGACTTCCTGTAATATCAAGTCTACCCTTTATGGCACTAACTGACTGAGGGGTCTTAAGCTAAGGGAGGTGGTAGGTGGATCATATCTGAGAGAATCACTACAACAGGATACTCACCAGGGCTCTCTGAAGAAGAAATTACGAGAGACCTAGTCAGTCTCATTTCCTCATCTGTCTCAGACGAAGGCTTTCAAGACGTTTGGTCATATAGGAAAAACAGACAGGTAGGCTATCCCGCCTGCTGTGTAGTATCGCAGGCTAATGTAATGAAAGGCGTAGGAGAGGGAGTGAGGGGGAGAGCCAGGCATGTCAAAGGGGAAATGCCTTGATCTCCAAGGTCTGCATAGTGTTGTTTTCAACTGACTCAGAGTCAGCCATGTATAAAGGTATCTACAGACAGAGAAAACAATGACCAACTGAAAAAAGGAATAAAAATGTATTGCACTTCTTAACTTTGGCAGAAGAGTAAAGAGAGAGCCAGCAGCACAGACAGGAGAGTGTCTGAATCTAAATCTCCTCCAGGCATTGCTTTCAACTCTGGAGCCTCACCCAAAGACACACAGAGAAAGAGAGTGAGAGAGAGAGAGTCTGTGTACAAAGGATAGTTGGGAGGGATAAAGGTATGCAAAGACTTACACTGAGTCTCAGAACCATCATGAAAGAGGTAGAGCAAGGGAAGAGTTTCCTCTCCCTCCCTACATACACATAGACCAGCTAGAGATGTGTATCAGTATCTGCCTGGGCTGGCTATCTAGATGGAGCCCTCCCAGGGGTTCGTCTACCTCTCCCCGGTGTTTGGGTCTGCTTGAAAGACAGCAGATAGTATTCAAAGCTCCATGACAAGAGAGTGACGCACAAAGTCGCTGCTCTTTATCTCGGCATCAGCAGCTAGGAGTGTGGCTCCAACACATGCCCATCAACTCACATTTCTGCAGACACAGGCTCACGCTGCAGGGCCCAAAATATGGTCCATCGCATAACATCATGACATAACCGCACCTCCTGCACGGCCCGACTGAAGGCATGAAAGGGAGAAGGAGAGAGAGATCATCAACTAGATTCAGCCTTAGGCCAATTTTTCTTTTAACAGATGGTCGGTCTGGTTGCCGGAACATAATTCCAAATAATTTGTCAACTAAAAATGGACAGCAAGAAGCCTAAACAAATACAGTACCAGTCAAAAGCTTGGACACACCTACTCATTCAAGGGTTTTTCTTTATTTTTACTATTTTCTACATTGTAGAATAATAGTGAGGACATCAAATAACACATATGGAATCATGTAGTAACCAAAAAAATGTTAAACAAATCAAAATATATTTTAGATTCTTCAAAGTAGACACCCTTTGCCTTGATGACAGCTTTGCACATTCTTGGCATTCTCTCAACCAACTTCATGAGGAAGTCAACTGGAATGCATTTCAACTAACTGGTGTGCCTTGTTAAAAGTTAATTTGTGGAATTTATTTCCTTCTTATTGCGTTTGAGACAATGAGTTGTATTGTGACAAGGTAGGGATAGCCCTATTTGGTAAAAGACCAAGTCCATATTATGGCAAGAACAACTCAAATAAGCAAAGATAAACGACAGTCCAGTATTACTTAAAGACATGAAGGTCAGTCAATCCAGAAAAACCATCAAGTGCTATGATGAAACTAGCTCTCATGAGGACCACCAAAGGAACGGAAGACCCAGAGTTACCTCTGCTGCACAGGATATGTTCACCTGAGATTGCAGCCCAAATAAATGCTTCACAGAGTACCAGACACATCTCAACATCAACTGTTCAGAGGAGACTGCGTGAATCAGGCCTTCGTGGTCGAATTGCTGCATAGAAACCACTACTAAAGGACACCAATAATAAGAAGAGACTTGCTTGGGGCAAGAAACACAAGACTGGTGGAAATCTGTAATTTGGTCTGATGAGTCCAAATTTGAGATTTTTGGTTCTAACCACTTTGTCTTTGTGAGATGCAAAGTAGAGGTGGAAAGGGGAGGAGGAGGTGTGATGGTGTGGGGATGCTTTGCTGGTAACAGTGTTGGTGATATATTTAGAATTCAAGACACACTTAACCAGCATGGCTACCATAGCATTATGCAGCAATACACCATCCCATCTGATTTGCACTTAGTGGGACTATCATTTGTTTTTCAACAGGACAATGATCCAACACACCTCCAGGCTGTGTAATAGCTATTTAACAAATAAGGAGATTGATGGGGTTCTGCATCAGATGACCTGGCATCCACAAATCACCCGACCTCAACCCAAATGAGACGGTTTGGGATGAGTTGGACCGCAGAGTGAAGGAAAAGCAGCCAATAAGTGCCCAACATATGTGGGAAATCCTTCAAGACTGTTGGAAAAGCTGGTTGAAAGAATGCCAAACTTTTGACTGGTACTGCATTTTTGACTAACTATTGCTTACATTTGTATACGATCACATATATCTCTCTATTATGCATGGGAATACTTTGGAAGAGATTTCCAAAATTAAAATTACTTGGAGCTGATTTGCTGGAGTTTTTAGTGTTTTATGTCCAACAATTTACTCAGAAACTTGGGGGGCCAAATGTCATAGGACAATGAATGGGGGATCAACACATGTAAACAGTGACACAGTGACATTATGGTGTGAGCTAAAGTGAGAAACTTCAATGGTTTTGAAATACAACAAACTAATATTCAGACTTTTCAAGAAGGACAACAAAGTAACAACTCTAGTGTGAGCCAATGCATGTTATTGAGAGAGAAATTTGGTTTGGAAATATATTTTTTTTAAATATCCAAAGTTTGTTATCCAAGTAGATATCAAGATTCTTGACTTTTTGCTCCTTGCACAACAAATAAAGAATATTATTTGGGTATTTACAGGAAATGACATTCAAAAGGTAACTTTACTTTTGTGACTTTATGAGAAGCCCATGCCCTTAGGTAGTCGGCTGTTTACATGAATTGTCTTAATGTGTTTAAGTGGTTTAAAGAAGATAATTTCAAACAGATATCCAGTTTGAAAACAACAGGATACATGAACTAATTGAGCCTAAAGGGTATTTTTCTGTGGTAGGTAATATCGGGAAAGTCTGCCCATAGTCACTGTAAAATTAGAATTCTGAAAAGTGAACTTGATATCCTTTTCAAACAGCCGTAGATAAAGATGTTTGTCTATCTATCTCCTTGTCTCGTGTGTGTGTGTGCGTGTGCGTGTGCGTGTGTCTCGACTCTTTGTTCATGTGACCACTAAGGATATAGGGAGAACGTCAGTGGCATACAGTAGTTCCGCGGGGCCCCCGTAAAGTCTGTGCAAGGGGAAACTTCCTATAATTGTACATATTTTTCCATGTGGCATAGAGAATAATTAGCAGTTTTATAGCCAATCTCATGCTATTTTAGATATTTTGCCATGAGGCTGAGAGAAAATAATGCTGTTTTAAAGCTAATTTCCTGTCATTTATATTTATGACAGATTTTCTCAAACTCGGTCCTCGTACCCCAAGGGGTGCACGTTTTGGTTTTTGCCTTAACACTACACAGCTGATTCAAGTGATCAAAGCTGGATGATTATTTGAATCAGCTGTGTAGTGCTAGGTTAAACAACTAAGCGTGCATCTCTTGGGATCCCGAGTTTGGGGAAAGCCTGGCTTATGACCTGTCCATATGCTACATTATCTGGGGAGTTTTACACGTATTGCCATGGGGCAGAGAGAAATAATTGCAGTTTTATATCTAATCATGCTATTCTACAGATTTTACAATGAGGCTAAATAATTCTGTATTTTTGTCACCTATCCACACACAAAGCTGTAACTAGGCCACTCAAGAACATTCAATGTTGTCTTTTTTAGCCCTTTTTCTTAATATCCAATCGTTAGTTACATTCTTGTCCCATCGCTGTGACACAGCCTGGGATCAAACCCGGGTCTGTAGTGATGACTCCAGCACCGTGATGCAGTGCCTTAGACTGCTGCGCCACTCGAGAAGCCCAATGTCATCTTGTTAAGCAATTCCAGTGTATATTTGGCTTTCTGTTTTAGGTTATTGTCCTGCTGAAAGGAGAATTTGTCTCCATGTGTCTGTTGGAGAGCAGACTAAACCAGGTTTTCCTCATAGATTTTGCCTGTGCTTAGCTCTATTCCATTTCTTTTGATCCCCAAAAAAACTGCATAGTTCTTGCCGATGACAAACATACCCATAACATGATGCAGCCACCACCATGCTTGAAAATATGAAGAGTGGTACTCAGTGATTTGTTGTGTTGGATTTGCCCCAAACATACCATTTTGTATTCAGGACAAAGTGTTTTGGCAGTTTTACTTTAGTGCAAACATGTTTTGGAATATTTTTATTCTGTACAGGCTTCCTTCTTTTCACTGTGACATTGAGGTTGGTATTGTGGAGTAACTACAATGTTGTTGATCCAGTTTTCCACTATCACTGCCTTTCAAATCTGTAACTGTTTTAACCTTTTACTGCAGTGGGCTAAATTAGGGTCACACAGAGTGTTTCTTATTAGTCTTAAACAAATCTAATTTAAAACAAAAGTGTACACCTCATACACATATTTATGGGCTTACAAATAGAGGACAACTGTACCATGTCGGATATACATCAACAGGATACCCTAGACCCACTCCAATTTGCATACCGCACCAACAGATCCACAGATGACGCAATCTCAATTGCACCCCACACTGCCCTTTCCCACTTGGACAAAAGGAACACCTATGAGAAAATGCTGTTCATTGACTACAGCTCATGGTTCAACAACACTAAGCTAAGGACCCTGGGACTAAACACCTACCTCTGCAACTGGATCCTGAACTTCTTGACAGGCCCGGATAGTAAGGGTAGGCAACAACATATCTGCATGCTGATCCTCAACACTGGAGCCCATCTGTCACGCCTTGGTCTTAGTATTTTGTGTTTTAGTTTATTAGTTAGTCAGACCAGGGTGTGACATGGGGTTATTATGTATTGTGTTTTCGTATTGGGGTTTGTAGTGGCTGGGATTGTAGCTGATTAGGGGTGTGTGTGTGTTAAATAGGTTGGCTGCCTGAGGCGGTTCTCAATCAGAGTCAGGTGATTCTCATTGTCGCTGATTGGGAACCGTATTTAGGTAGCCTGATTTTCGCCTTGTATTTTGTGGGTGATTGTTCCTGTCTCTGTGTAGTGTGCACCAGTCAGGCTGTATTAGGTTTCGTTCTGTTTGTTGTTTTTGTATTTATGTAGTTATTCGTGTTTAGTTCGTTCGTTTGTCTTCATTAATAAACATGAGTAACTTACACGCTGCATTTCGGTCCGACTCTCTTTCAACTAAAGAAGAACGTCGTTACAGAATCACCCACCACACTCGGACCGAGCAGCGTGTCAACAGGCAGGAGCAGCGCAAACAGGAGCAGCGTGTTAACAGGCAGCGACAGCTGGAGCAGCAAAGGGATGAGGAATTATTCGGTGAATGGACATGGGAAGACGTACTGGATGGTAAAGGTTGCTACACTTGGGAGGAGATATTGGCCGGAAGAAATCGCCTCCCATGGCAACAGGTGGAGGCACTAAGGAGAGCAGAGGCAGCCGGAGATAGGAGCCGACGTTACGAGGGAACACGGTTGGCAAGGATGCCCGAAAAGCAGCCCCAAAAATTTTTGGGAGGGGGGCTATCAGGGAGTATGGCTGCGTCAGGTAGGAGACCTGCGCAATCTCCCTGTGCGTACCGGAGGGCTAGAGAGACCGGGCAGGCACCGTGTTATGCAGTGGTGCGCACGGTGTCCCCAGTGCGGGTGCATAGCCCGGTGCGGTATATTTCAGCTCCGCGTATCGGCCGGGCTAGATTGAGCGTCGAGCCAAATGCCATGAAGCCGGCTCTACGCATCTGGTCTCCAGTGCGTCACCTTGGGCCGGTTTACATGGCACCAGCCTTGCGCTCTGTGTCTCCGGTTCGCCTACATAGCCCAGTGCGGGCTATTTCTCCTCACAGCACTGGCAGGGCAACCGAGAGTATTCAACCAGGTAAGGTTGGGCAGGCTCGGTGCTCAAGAGCTCCAGTGCGCCTGCACGGCCCGGTCTATCCAGAACCACCTCCACACCCCAGCCCTCCAGTAGCAGCTCCCCGCACTAGGCTTCCTGTGCGTGTCCTCGGCCAAATACCACCAGTGCCAGCACCACGCATCAGGCCTACAGTGCGCCTCGCCTGTTCAGCGCAGCCAGCGCTTTCTCCCTCTCCTGCGCTGTCGGAGTCTCCCGTCTGTTCAGCGGTTCTAGAGCCTTCCTCCTCTACAGCGCTGCCGGAGCCTCCTGTCTGTATAGAGCAGCCTAAGCTGCCAGTCTACATTGAGCAGCCAGAGCTGTCAGTTTGCTTAGAGCAGCCTGAGCTGCTAGTCTGCATGGAGCAGCTAGTCTGCATGGAGCAGCCAGATCTGCCAGTCAGCCAGATCTGCCAGTCAGCCAGACTCTTCCAGATCTGCCAGTCAGCCAGACTCTTCCAGTCAGCCAGACTCTTCCAGTCAGCCAGACTCTTCCAGATCTGCCAGTCAACCAGACTCTTCCAGATCTGCCAGTCAGCCAGACTCTTCCAGTCAGCCAGACTCTTCCAGTCAGCCAGACTCTTCCAGATCTGCCAGTCAAACAGACTCTTCCAGATCTGCCAGTCAGCCAGACTCTTCCAGATCTGCCAGTCAACCAGACCCTTCCAGATCTGCCAGTCAACCAGACTCTTCCAGATCTGCTAGTCAGCCAGGATCCGCCAGTCAGCCAGGATCCGCCAGTCAGCCAGGATCTGCCAGATCTGCTAGTCAGCCAGGATCCTCCAGTCAGCCAGGATCTGCCAGATCTGCCTGTCAGCCAGGATCCGCCAGTCAGCCAGGATCCGCCAGTCGGCCAGGATCCGCCAGTCAGCCAGGATCCGCCAGTCGGCCAGGATCTGCCAGTCAGCCAGGATCCGCCAGTCAGCCAGGATCTGCCGGATTCAACTTCCTGGCTGGGCTTCATCTCAGTACTGGGCTGCCTCTCAGTGCTGGGCTGCCTCTCAGTGCTGGGCTGCCTCTCAGTGCGGAGCTGCCCCTCAGTCCCGAGCTGCCCCTCAGTCCCGAGCTGCCCATCAGTCCCGAGCTGTCCCTCAGTCCCGAGCTGCTTCAGTCCCGAGCTGCCCCTCAGTCACGAGCTGCTCCTCTGTTATGTAGGATTCTGGGTGAGGACTATTCGGCCATGGTCGGCGGTTAGGGTGGATTATCCATGGACGCGAAGGGGAGGAACAATGACATTTATGAAGTGGGGTCCACGTCCGGAGCCGGAACCGCCACCATGGACAGACGCCCACCCGGACCCTCCCTATGGTTTTGAGGTGCATTCGGGAGTCCGCACCTTAGGGGGGGGTTCTGTCACGCCTTGGTCTTAGTATTTTGTGTTTTAGTTTATTAGTTAGTCAGACCAGGGTGTGACATGGGGTTATTATGTATTGTGTTTTCGTATTGGGGTTTGTAGTGTCTGGGATTGTAGCTGATTAGGGGTGTGTGTGTGTTAAATAGGTTGGCTGCCTGAGGCGGTTCTCAATCAGAGTCAGGTGATTCTCGTTGTCGCTGATTGGGAACCGTATTTAGGTAGCCTGATTTTCGCCTTGTATTTTGTGGGTGATTGTTCCTGTCTCTGTGTAGTGTGCACCAGTCAGGCTGTATTAGGTTTTGTTCTGTTTGTTGTTTTTGTATTTATGTAGTTATTCGTGTTTAGTTCGTTCGTTTGTCTTCATTAATAAACATGAGTAACTTACACGCTGCATTTCGGTCCGACTCTCTTTCAACTAAAGAAGAACGTCGTTACACCATCAGGGGTGTGTACTTAGTCCCCTCCTGTACTCCCTGTTCACCCAAGACTGCGTGGCCAAGCATGACTCCAACACCATCATTAAGTTTGCTGATGACACAACAGTGGTAGGCCTGATCACCGACAACGATGAGACCGCCTATAGGGAGGAGGCCAGAGACCTGGTAGTGTGGTGCCAGGACAACAACCTCTCCCTCAATGTGAGCTAGACAAACGAGCTGATCGTGGACTACAGACAGGAAATGGCGGGCCAAACAGGCCCCCATTAATATTGACGGGCTATAGTGGAGTGGGTCGAGAGTTTCAAGCTCCTTGGTGTCCACATCACCAACAAACTATCATGGTTCAAACATACCAAGACAGTCGTGAAAAGGGCACAACAAAAACTTTTCCCCTCATGAGACTGAAAAGACTTGGCATGGGTCCCCAGATCCTCAAAAGAATCTACAGCTGCACCATCGAGAGCATCCTGACCGGTTGCATCACCGCCTGGTATGGCAACTGCTCGGCATCTGACCGTAAGGTGCTACAGAGGGTAATGCGTACAGCCCAGTACATCACTGGGGCCAAGCTTCCTGCCATCCAGGACCTATATACTAGGTAGTGTCAGAGGAAAGCCCATAAAATTGTCAGTCTCCAGTCACCCAAGTCATAGACTGTTTTCTCTGCTTTTGCACGGCAAGTGGTACCGGAGCACCAAGTCTAGGACCAAAAGGCTCCTTAACAGCTTCTACCCTCAAGCCATAAGACTGCTGAACAATTAATCAAATGGCCACCGGACTATTTACATTGACACCCCCCCATCCATTTCTTTTGTACACTGCTGCTACTCACTGTTTATTATCTATGCATAGTCACTTCACCCCTACCTACATGTACAAATTACCTCAACTAACCTGTACCCCCGCACACTGACTCAGTACCAGTACCCCCTGTATATAGCCTCGTTATTGTTACTTTTTATTATTTTTACTCTAGTAAAATATTTTCTTAACTCTTCTTGAACTGCACTGTTGGTTAAGGGCTCCTAAGTAAGCATTTCACGGTAAGGTCTACACTTGTTGCATTCAGCGCATGTGACAAATAAAGTTGGATTTGATTTGATATAGAGTTGAAATGAATTACATTTTGAGTTTGCATCCCAATATGAAACTTTAAATACATCACAGAAGACTGAAATATAACAAAAAAAATTGACATAGAAACACTGGATTTTTATAATGTTGATTAATTATGAAATGATGAAAAAGTATGAAAAACTTTCCACCCATGAGGCCACGAGGTCATTTGACTGCATGAGAGGGCTACAGTCACCATTGGTCACATGGTGAAGTCCCTGTTTTCTTCTTCTCCAGTTGGAATGATGCCTGTGTCTTTATAGTGACTGGGTGTATTGAATAACTTCACAATGCTCAAAGGGTTATTTAATGTCTGCTTCTTTTTTTACCCATCTACCAATAGGTGCCCTTCTTTATCAGGTATTGGAAAACCCCCTTGGTATTTGTGGTTGAATCTGTGTTTGAAATTCACTCACCTTTATTAATTGGTCACATGGTAGTTATTCAAAAATCATGTTAAACACTACTATTACACACAGAGTCCACTTGTTAAGTGCATTTTTACTCCTGAACTTATTTATTCTTGCCATAACAAAGGGGTTGAATACTTATTGACTCAAGACATTTCAGCTTTTCAGTTACAAAATTCATTTGTAAACCTTTCTACAAACATAATTACACTTTGACAGCATGGAGTATTGTGTTTAGGCCAGTGACAATCTCAATTTAATCCATTTTAAATTCAAGCTGTAACACAACAATATGTGGAAAAAGTCAAGTGTTGCGACACTTTCTGAAGGCACTGTATATGTACAGATCTACCTCGATTACCTCATACCCCTGCACATCGCCTCGGCACTGGTACCTTGTTTATATAGCCAAGTTGTTGTTACTCATTGTGTATTTATTATCTTGTTTTTATTTTTCTTACATTTAAATATTTTTCTCTCTGCATTGTTGGGAAGGGCCCGTAAGTAAACATTTCACTGTTATATCCATATAGACCTGTTATATCCATATAGAACCATATCAGGCCTAACATAGAAATGGACAAACCAGACACACAACATAGAATGCCCACCCAGCTCACGTCCTGACCAACACTAAAACAAGGAAAACACACACGAACGATGGTCAGAACGTGTCAGAACGTGACAGTACCCCCCCCCCCTCAAGGTGCTGACTCTGAACGCACAACCTAAACCTATAGGGGAGGGTCTGGGTGGGCATCTGTCCGCGGTGGTGGCTCTGGTGCTGGACGTGGCCCCCACTTCACCGTAGTCCTCCCCCATCATGTCCGCTTCTGTGACCTCCTGGCCACGGCAACCCTACTAAATAACACGGGACAGATGGGCAGCTCAGGACAGAGGGGCAGCTCGGGACAGAGGGGCAGCTCGGGACAGAGGGGCAGCTCGGGACTGAGAAGAAGCTCGGGACTGAGAAGAAGCTCAGGCAGGTTGATGAATCGAGCAGATTCTGGCTGGCTGGTGGTTCTGGCAGATCCTGGCTGGCTGGCGGTTCCGGCAGATCCTGGCGGAATGGCGGATCCTGGTTGACTGGCGGATCCTGGCTGACTGGCGGATCTGGAAGATCCTGGCTGACTGGCGGATCCTGGCTGACTGGCGGATCCTGGCTGGCTGGCTGGCATTCTGGCAGATCCTGGCTGAATGGCGGATCCTGGCTGACTGGCAGTTCTGGCGGATCCTGGCGGATCTGGAAGATTCTGGCAGACTGGCAGATCCTGGCTGAATGGCGGATCCTGGCTGAATGGCAGTTCTGGCAGATCCTGGCTGACTGGCGGATCTGGAAGATCCTGGCTGACTGGCGGATCCTGGCAGATCCTGGCTGAATGGCGGATCCTGGCTGAATGGCAGTTCTGGCAGATCCTGGCTGAATGGCGGATCCTGGCTGACTGGCAGTTCTGGCGGATCCTGGCTGAATGGCGGATCCTGGCTGAATGGTGGATCTGGAAGATCCTGGCAGACTGGCAGTTCTGGCAGATCCTGGCTGAATGGCGGATCCTGGCTGAATGGTAGTTCTGGCGGATCCTGGCTGAATGGCGGATCCTGGCTGACTGGCAGTTCTGGCAGATCTGGAAGATCCTGGCTGACTGGCGGATCCTGGCTGACTGGCAGATCCTGGCTGACTGGCAGTTCTGGCAGATCCTGGCTGAATGGCGGTTCCTGGCTGAATGGCGGATCCTGGCTGAATGGCGGATCTGGAAGAGTCTGGATGACTGGCAGATCTGGAAGAGTCTGGTTGACTGGCAGATCTGGAAGAGTCTGGCTGACTGGCAGATCTGGAAGAGTCTGGCTGACTGGCAGATCTGGAAGAGTCTGGTTGACCTGGAAGAGTCTGGCTGACTGGCAGATCTGGAAGAGTCTGGCTGACTGGCAGATCTGGAAGAGTCTGGCTGACTGGCGGATCCTGGCAGACTGACAGCTCTGGCTGCTCCATGCTGACTGGCGGCTCTGGCTGCTCCATGCAGATTGACAGCTCTGGCGGCTTCTTGCAGACTGACAGCTCTGGCTGCTCCATGCAGACTGACGGCGCTGGGCAGACTGGCGGCGCTGGGCAGACTGGCGGCGCTGGGCAGACTGGCGCTGGCGGCGCTGGGCAGACTGGCGGCGCTGGGCAGACTGGCGGCACTGCTGGGCAGACTGGCGCTGGGCGCTGGCGGCACCGACGGCGCTGGGCAGACTGACGGCGCTGGGCGCTGGGCAGACTGGCGGCGCTGGCGGCGCTGGGCAGACTGGCGGCACTGGGCAGACTGGCGGCACTGGGCAGACTGGCGGCACTGACGGCGCTGGGCAGACTGACGGCACTGGGCAGACTGACGGCGCTGGGCAGACTGGCGGCGCTGGCGGCGCTGGGCAGACTGGCGGCACTGGGCAGACTGGCGGCACTGAGCAGACTGGCGGCACTGACGGCGCTGGGCAGACTGACGCCGCTGGGCAGACTGGCGGCGCTGGGCAGACTGGCGGCGCTGACGGCGCTGGGCAGACTGGCGGCACTGGGCAGACTGGCGGCACTGGGCGCTGGGCAGACTGAGGCACTGGGCAGGCACTGGGCACGGCGCTGGGCAGACTGACGGCGCTGGGCAGACTGGCGCTGGGCAGACTGGCACTGACGGCGCTGGGCAGACTGACGGGGCAGACTGACGGCGCTGGCAGAGACTGGTGGCGGCGCTGGGCAGACTGGCGGCACTGGGCGCTGGGCAGACTGGCGGCACTGACGGCGCTGGGCAGACTGACGGCGCTGGGCAGACTGGCGGCACTGGGCAGACTGGCGGCGCTGGGCAGACTGGCGGCGCTGGGCAGACTGGCGGCACTGGGCAGACTGACGGCGCTGGGCAGACTGGCGGCGCTGGGCAGACGGCGCGCTGGGCAGACTGGCGCTGGGCAGACTGGTGGCGGGGCGCTGGGGCAGACTGGGCGGCTGACGGACTGGGCAGACTGGCGGCACTGGTGGCACTGGCGCTGGGCAGACTGGGCACGGCGCTGGGCAGACTGGCGGCGCTGGGCAGACTGGCGGCGCTGCGCTGGGCAGACTGGCGGCGCTGGGCAGAGACTGGTGGCGCTGCTGGGCAGACTGGCGGGCACTGATGGCGCTGGGCAGACTGATGGCGCTGGGCAGACTGGCGGCACGGGCGCTGGGCAGACTGACGGCGCTGGGCAGACTGACGGCGCTGGGCAGACTGGCGGCACTGACGGCACTGGGCAGACGGCGCTGGGCAGACTGGCGGCGCTGGGCAGACTGACGGCGCTGGGCAGACTGGTGGCGGCGCTGGGCAGACTGGGCGGCGCTGGGCAGACGGCGCTGGGCAGACTGGCGGCACTGGGCAGACTAACGGCGCTGGGCAGACTGACGGCGCTGGGCAGACTGGCGGCGCTGGGCAGACTGGCGGCACTGACGGCGCTGGGCAGACTGACGGCGCTGGGCAGACTGACGGCGCTGGGCAGACTGGCGGCACTGACGGCGCTGGGCAGACTGGCGGCACTGGGCAGACTGGCGGCACTGACGGCGCTGGGCAGACTGACGGCGCTGGGCAGACTGGCGGCGCTGGGCAGACTGGCGGCACTGGGCGCTGGGCAGACTGGCGGCACTGGGCTGACTGACTGGCGCTGCACTGACGGCGCTGGGCAGACTGGCGGAGCTGGGCAGACTGACTGGGCAGACGGCGCTGGGCAGACTGGTGGCGCTGGGCAGACTGGCGGCGCGCTGGGCAGACGCTGGGCAGCGCTGGGCAGACTGACGGCGCTGGGCAGACTGACGGCACTGGGCAGACTGACGGCGCTGGGCAGACTGAACGCACTGGCGGCGCTGGGCAGACTGACGGCGCTGGGCAGACTGGTGGCACTGGGCAGACTGGCGGCACTGACGGCGCTGGGCAGACTGGCGGCGCTGGGCAGACTGGCGGCGCTGGGCAGACTGGCGGGCGCTGGGCAGACTGGCGGCGCGGCGCTGGGCAGACTGGCGGCACTGACGGCGCTGGGCAGACTGACGGAGCTGGGCAGACTGATGGCGCTGGGCAGACTGACGGCGCTGGGCAGACTGGCGGCACTGACGGCGCTGGGCAGACTGACGGAGCTGGGCAGACTGGGCGGCGCTGGGCAGACTGACGGCACTGGCGGCGCTGGGCAGACTGACGGCGCTGGGCAGACTGACGGCGCTGGGCAGACTGACGGCGCTGGCGGTGCTGGGCAGACTGGTGGCACTGGGCAGACTGGCGGCACTGGCGGCGCTGGGCAGACTGGGGCGCTGGGCAGACTGGCGCTGGGCAGACTGACGGCGCTGGGCAGACTGACGGCACTGGGCAGACTGGCGGCACTGACGGCGCTGGGCAGACTGGCGGCGCTGGGCAGACTGACGGCGCTGGGCAGACTGGCGGCACTGGCAGCACTGTGCAGACTGGCGGCACTGGGCAGACTGGTGGCACTGACGGCGCTGGGCAGACTGGCGCTGGGCACTGGCACTGGCGGCGCTGGGCAGACGGTGCTCAGGCGGCGCTGGCACTGCTCAGGCGGCGCTGGGCAGACGGGTAGCTCAGGCAGTGCTGAACAGAGAAGCTCTGGCGCCTCTGGACTGAGGGGCGGAAACTCTGGTAGCGCCGGACAGGCGGGAGCACCTGTGTTGATGGAACTGAGAGACAGCCTGGTGCGGGGTGCCAGCACTGGTGGTACCGGGCTGGGGACACACACCTGAGGGTGAATGCCTTGCATACTACGCCAAAGCAACTCCTCTCTCTCTTCACACTCCCCCAATTCTATTAACACCTCCCCGAGTGTCTCCTCATCTCCCATCCGTTCACTCTCCTCCATTCTGTCCAATAACTCTTCGACCCTCTCAGACTCAGCCCTCAGCTTCGCCGATAGCTCCGAATACATCCATGGTTCCTTACGGTTAACAGGGGGAGTTGGCTCAGGTCTGGCTCCTGCCTCTGCCACACTCTCCCTGTGCCTCCCCCCAAGAAGTTTTTGGGGGTACCTCTCGGGCTTCCAGCCGCTCTGCCGTGCTAGCTCCTCGTAATGCCGCCTCTCTGCTTTCGCTGCCTCCAGCTCGGCTTTGGGGCGGCAATATTCCCCTGGCTCTGCCCAGGGTCCTTTCCCGTCAAGGATCTCCTCCCAAGTCCATTCCTCCAAATAGTGCAGCCTCTCCCACTGCTGCTGCTGCTGCTGCTGCTGTTGCTCCTGCTGCTGCTGCTTCTCCTGCTGCTGCTTCTGCTGCTTCTCCTGCTGCTGCTTCTGCTGCTGCTGCTGTTGCTCCTGCTGCACCTGTCGCTTCTCCTGCTGCCTCCGCTGCTGCTGTTGCTCCTGCTGCACCTGTCGCTTCTCCTGCTGCCTCCGTTTACCACGTCGCTTGGTCCTTGGTTGGTGGGTGATTCTGTAAGGGTTTTCCTGTGGTGAAGTAGAGGAGGACCAAAACGCAGCGTGGTTATATTGATTCATGTTTAATTAAAACAGATCAACATGAACACTACAAAAACAACAAACGTGGAAAACCAAAAACAGCCCTATCTGGTGCAAAACAAAGAGACAGGAACAATCACCCACAAACACACAGTGAAACCCAGGCTACCTAAATATGGTTCCCAATCAGAGACAATGACTAACACCTGCCTCTGATTGAGGACCATATCAGGCCTAACATAGAAATGGACAAACCAGGCACACAACATAGAATGCCCACCCAGCTCACGTCCTGACCAACACTAAAACAAGGAAAACACACACGAACGATGGTCAGAACGTGACAATTGCAGAGTAGTGTGTTTACCTGCACCATTAAAGGTAAACTCAGCAAAATGGCATTGCCACAAACATCATCACAGATATTGAGATGAGCAAGATGCAAGACTACACTCTCACACAGTCACACAGACTACCTGCGCATTTGTAGGGGTTCACTTCACGCTGTTCACATCGTGGTAGCTAGAGCACCAAAACAGTGGAGAAGTTGAGCCTTGCACTTCAACACTCTTAGCTGTTGTGAAAATTGACCCTCTATGCTGTTTACTTTCCGCATCTACGTCATAACTCTGAGTCTACCTTTAATTGTTGGTGACATGGGATTATGTCGTTTCATCATTGAATGTAATTTTGTCTCATAGTTTTCATTGTGTAAAATAATCATGAATTCTAAAAATGTTGAATTACCCACAGTTCTCTAAAAACCGAGCCATTCAAGATAGGAAGTGCAAGGAGATAAAAACCAGACTTGAGTTCAACCACTCAATTTTCTCTATCTATGGTTATCCTCGTAAAATATACTTATATTTTGAGCAACATATTCAATTTGATTTATTATTACATTTTTTGGGTCAAATAAAATTGACAAATTATTGAAACAATTTACATAATAAAAAGTTAAGTCTATGTTTTATTTTCATTGCGGTTCTGTGGTTGTGAGTGAAAAAAGATTTAGTTGTTTTGGTTTCGATGCTGCCTTTTGCATGTACCCACCAAAAAGTGTTTTCACAACACTCTTAAAACAATTCCGATTGAAGAACCACTTTTGGGTGTTTCAGAGTAAGTCTATTCTGTTTTAAACCCCTTTCTGTGTATCATAACATTTCCATTGAGTTTACATTCAAACACCCTCCAAACACCAGATTTCAGGTTAGATGCACTACTTTTCATGGTTTTATTACACAATCATGGCGTTTTGAGTCTTTTTATTTTGACAGTGTGGCATAGGCTGTTGTAACCTGATTCTCTCCCTCTCTCTCAGACAGTCTCTCTTTCCATTTTCTTAAACTGTGCCCTTTTCTTAACTGGTTTCAAACCTATAAAAGGCTGCATTGAAAGAAGAGAGAATGCCCCTCTAAAGGATCCCTTTGCAAATACCGAGGAACAAGTACGGTAGGTATTACAGTTAATCATGAAACACGGTGTAGTTCGGGGCTTTCTATGTTGGGCCTCTGAGGGGAGATAGAGTCAAAGGTTAGGACCGTGACACACACACATACACACTCTCTCTCATACCAGAGGAAAAGGTTTCTCATACAAAGTGGGGAGGAGAAAGAGGAGGTAGGGGGTGTAAAGTGAGGGCAGGGAGGACTGGTTGTAACTCACACACCTGTCAATGGGTGAGCAAGGAGGAGGTACAGGCCAAGGGGTCACCAGGCAATTTGTTCAGTTGTAGTTTGGTTTCCCGAAAATGCTGCGGTCAAGGTGCACAGTAATTTCTTTTTGAGTGAAGAACTCCCTGCCTTCAGTCATGAGCTGGGGTCTGACATCATGCCAGTGAGAGAGTCTGCCTGCTCAGCACCGGAGTCAGAGGTCACCTGCTCCTACAGATCCTTCCCTCATGAACAGTCCAGTGTTCTTTAGTTTATTTGTAGATCTGTTATTGCCAACAAACCACATGTAACCAAGATTACAAAGCACACATACTTCAAGCTACATTTGTATTAAAGAGTTGACAGTGAATCTGGCTTGCAGAGTTTTTCTGACAGAAGACACTGGCTAGAGTAGCACTCCCAGTGCATAACGCACATGGTATCCTGCAGTGACAATCAGCTCTCTGCCCTGCTCTGCTCCCCTGCTCTTCTTACCACAAGGTTTCACACACAATCACTGTGAGACCCCAACCTGGTGTGTGTGTGTGTGTGTGTGTGTCATCAGATATATTTTTATCAAAAATGTTAATCAGTCAGTTTGATCAGAGTAAATCAAAACAACAATTAATGGAAACAATGAGTAAGAAGTTTACTTGTATTACAATTGTAGTTCCCCAACTGGCAACTTATTGTTGGACATTAAAGACTGTAAAAACACCAGGAAAACAGCTCCGAGTGATTTTAATTTTAGAAATCCGTTCCCAAGTATTCCCACGCATAATAGAGAGAGATACATGTGATCGAATACAAATGTAAGCAAGGCTTGAAATGTGTATGTTTTAGTGAAATATTATATATGTTTGAGATTGTTATGGACAAATTTCAAACTAGAAATTATTTGTAATTATATTCCGGCCCCTACTATCCGCTTTAAGAAAAAATGGCCCGTGGCTGTTTCCAGTTGATTATCCCTGGACTATTAGCATCAAACAGCTCATTGCTGCCCCCTAGTGTTTGTTACCAGTACTAGCAACACCCCACACTTGTTGACCTCTGTTGACAGTGAATCAGTGGAAATCTCAACATAGCAACAATGCAGTAAAACATCATTACCATCACTGCTCTAAAACCGTGGTTTCAAACACCAACTCCTAATGATGCCATGCTTTACGGTAACACAGGGTACACTATACTGGGTCATTGCCAGACTTCACCGAGTTCTGTAAACTTCTACCTCCTCTCAGAGAGACCCAGTTTTTCATTAGTGGGGAGGATGTATGTTACATGGTCCATAGAAAATGTTTAGCATGATACCAGAGGGCAATAAAAGACAAATGGGATGTTGTTGTTTTTTAACCTTTATTTAACTAGGCAAGTCAGTTAAGAACAAATTCTTATTTTCAATGATGGCCTAGGAACAGTGGGTTAACTGCCTGTCCAGGGGCAGAATGACAGATTTGTACCTTGTCAGCTTGGGGGTTTGAACATGCAACCTTCTGGTTACTAGTCCAACACTTTAACCACTAGGCTACCCTGCCACCCCACCATGTGAGTCAGAGAGAGAGAGAGAGAGTCAAAAGGAGAGTTCGGAGGGATAAAGGCACACAAAGACTTACACTGAGTCTCAGAACCGCCATGAAAGAGGGAGAGCAAGGAAAGTTCCTCTCCCTTACCTTGCCCATCTTATTTCATGGCATGATTACTCTAGGGCACAGCTACAGGTTGACTGCTACTGTTACTGTACCGAACCTGCAGTGTTGGCAGCCTGTGGCCGGTCGGCTGGGTCTTCAATGTTCACAGGACTAGTCTATGGACCTGAAGGGGGAAGAGAAGGGGGAGAGACATTTAGTGGTTAGTGAGTCATATGAGGGGAGATCCCTCCCAGAGGTTTGATGTGGTGGCAAACAATATAAACTCTTCCCACAACAAACGTTGTGATTTGCCACTTACAGCAAAGATCCAGGAAATGGACACAAAGCCTGATACCATGGCCTGTTCCACGGAAGTTTATTGGGGCATTCTGTAGCTCCTACTCGACCGGAGGACTACTAAAAAAGTATTTAGTCAGCCACCAATTGTGCAAGTTCTCCCACTTAAAAAGATGAGAGAGGCCTGTAATTTTCATCATAGGTACACTTCAACTATTACAGACAAAATGAGGGGAAAAAATCCAGAAAATCACATTGTAGGATTTTTAATGAATTTATTTGCAAATTATGGTGGAAAATAAGTATTTGGTCACCTACAAACAAGCAAGATTTCTGGCTCTCACAGACCTGTAACTTCTTCTTTAAGAGGCTCCTCTGTCCTCCACTCGTTACCTGTATTAATGGCACCTGTTTGAACTTGTTATCAGTATAAAAGACACCTGTCCACAACCTCAAACAGTCACACTCCAAACTCCACTATGGCCAAGACCAAAGAGCTGTCAGAAGGACACCAGAAACAAAATTATAGACCTGCACCAGGCTGGGAAGACTGAATCTGCAATAGGTAAGCAGCTTGGTTTGAAGAAATCAACTGTGGGAGCAATTATTAGGAAATGGAAGACATACAAGGCCACTGATAATCTCCCTCGATCTGGGGCTCCACACAAGATCTCACCCCGTGTGGTCAAAATGATCACAAGAACGGTGAGCAAAAATCCCATAACCACACGGGGGGACCTAGTGAATGACCTGCAGAGAGCTGGGACCAAAGTAACAAAGCCTACCATCAATAACACACTACGCCACCAGGGACTCAAATCCTGCAGTGCCAGACGTATCCCCCTGCTTAAGCCAGTACATGTCCAGGCCCATCTGAAGTTTGCTAGAGAGCATTTTGGATGATCCAGAAGAAGATTGGGAGAATGTCATATGGTCAGATGAAACCAAAATAGAATCAAATCAAATCAAATTTATTTATATAGCCCTTCGTACATCAGCTGATATCTCAAAGTGCTGTACAGAAACCCAGCATAAAACCCCAAACAGCAAGCAATGCAGGTGTAGAAGCATGGTGGCTAGGAAAAACTCCCTAGAAAGGCCAAAACCTAGGAAGAAACCTAGAGAGGAACCAGGCTATGTGGGGTGGCCAGTCCTCTTCTGGCTGTGCCGGGTGGAGATTATAACAGAACACGGCCAAGATGTTCAAATGTTCATAAATGACCAGCATGGTCAAATAATAATAATCACAGGCAGAACAGTTGAAACTGGAGCAGCAGCACGGCCAGGTGGACTGGGGACAGCAAGGAGTCATCATGCCAGGTAGTCCTGAGGCATGGTCCTAGGGCTCAGGTCCTCCGAGAGAGAGAAAGAAAGAGAGAATTAGAGAAAGCATACTTACTTCCCAGACAGGAAGATCACATCAGTGACTCAGCCCACTCAAGTGCTACACCCCTCCTAGGGATGGCATGAAAG
Organism: Oncorhynchus masou masou; assembly: GCF_036934945.1. Lineage (NCBI taxonomy): Eukaryota > Metazoa > Chordata > Actinopteri > Salmoniformes > Salmonidae > Oncorhynchus > Oncorhynchus masou. Next base: position 29,612,961 of record NC_088240.1, read on the forward strand.
AGGACCAGTAAGCCAGTGACTCAGGTAACACAATGTCTATTGTCTCCTCAACCCCTCTTGCTAACCTGTAGAGCACCTAGGCCTATGATATGGTGCAATGGTAATAACACAATACGAACACCTTGAAGGATCAGCCTAGGCTACATTCCTCCGCACACTTGCTTTGTCTCTTTCTCTACTCAAATGCACCTTTGTATTTTGGCATTGTGCCAGATCAAGTCAATGGAAATACAGTAGCAACAGCTGTCTGTATCTTTTAGTATTTCAGATTGCATATATTGTTCACATGCATTGTCGCTGAAGTGCTTGCTACACACAGCAATGTAAGGTTGGCTGTAGGAGTTTGTACATCGTATTTACTTGAAGTGTGAATTTGGTGCCTTCTTCCCTTGGTTTCCTGTATAAAGTGCAGCCAGGGACTGAACAACAGCTTGCATTTGCTGCCATCTCTTTTTCCAATTTGCGTAACTAACTTTACATGCAATAGGCCTATCAACTTTCGCTCCTTTTCCATCAAATAAAACTGTGACATCCCCCATGACAGCACTCATGCATGGTTGTTATCCATCTCCGCTGCTGTGGCAGCTACATAAAATACTGATGCCAAACCAATAGAAGTTTTTACAAAAATAGCTAATTCGGCTATACGCTTTCAATAAAACAATGCCTTTTTCCACAGTTTGCAGATTTGTGAATCATAGTTTCACTGACAAAGGAACAGAGCAAGGCCTGCATCCAGCACTGTCACGAGTACCGTGACCTGTTTTTGCAGCTGTCTCAGTTCTGCAATCAAGGGGGTGAGAGGGGGTGAGGGCAAACTCCACTGAACTAGTTTCAATGTATGGAATTCACTTGGGAGTTTCTGGATTTTGGGTAAATTTCTCCTTAACAAAATGGTATTCAAGTGCAGAATGGTTTAGGCACTACTTACAGTGCATTCAGAAAGTATTTAGACCCCTTCACTTTTTTCACCTTTTGTTACGTTACAGCCTTATTCTAAAATTGATTAAATCCATTTCGTCCCTCATCAATCTACACACAATACCCCATAATGACAAATCAAAAGCAGGTTTTTAAACATTTTTCCACATTTATAAAAAATAAAAATAAAACTGAGGTGGGGGGGACCTTGGTCAGGGAGGTGACCACCTGATGGTCACTCTGACAGAGCTCTAGAGTTCCTCTATGATGGGAGAACCTTATAGAAGGACAACCCTATTTGCAGCACTTCACCAATCAGGCCTTTATGGTAGAGTGGCCATACAGAAGCCACTCCTCAGTAAAAGGCACACGATTCTCTGGTCTGATGAAACCAAGATTAAACTCTTTGGCATCATCCCTTTTTCAGCAGCAGGGACTGGGAGACTAGTCAGGATCGAGGGAAAGATGAATAGAGCAAAGTACAGAGAGATCCTCATTAATTAATTGTTTTATTATTTTACCCCATTTTTCTCCCCGATTTTGTGGTATCCAATTGGTAGTTACAGTCTCATCGCTGCGACTCAGGAGAGGCGAATGTCGTAAGCCGTGCGTCCTCCAAAACACAACCCAACCAAACCGCACTGTTTCTTGACACAATGCCTGCTTAACCCGGAAGCCAGCCACACCAATGTGTCGGAGGAAACACCGTACACCTGGCGACCGTGTCAGCGTGCATGCGCCCAGCTCACCACAGGAGTCACTAGAGCACGATGGGACAAGGACATCCCAACCCGCCAAACCCTCCCCTAACCTGGACAATGCTGGGCCAATTGTGCATGGCCCCATGGGTCTCTCGGTCACAGCCACCTGCGACAGAGCCTGTGATGCAGTGCCTTAGACCACTGCGCCACTCGGGGGGCCCCATACAGAGAGATCCTTGATTAAAACCTGCTCCAGATCACTCAGGACCTCAAATACAGGTGTGCCAAGCATGTAGCATCATACCCAAGAAGACTCAAGGCTGTAATCCTGCCAAAGGTGCTTCAACAAAGTGCTGAGTATAGGGTCTGAATACTTATGTAAATGTGATATATCCGGGGGGAGTTTCTTCAAAATTTGCAAAGACTTCTAAAAACCAGGTTTTGCATTGTCATTATGGGGTATTGTGTGTAGATTGAAGAGGCAAAAATACAATTTAATCAATTGTGGAATAAGGCTGTAATGTAACAAATTGTGGAAAATGCAAGAGGTCTGAATAGCCTGGTGGGTAGCAGTGTTCAGTAACCAAAAGGTTGCTTGATCGAATCCCTGAGCTGACAAGGTAAACATCTGTCATTCTACCCCTGAGCAAGGCAGTTAACCCACTGTTCCCTGGGTTAGATGTGGATGTCGATTTAAGGCAGCACCCCACACCTCTCTGACACATTTTAGTTGAATGCATTCAGTTGTACAACTGACTAGGTATCCCCCTTTCCGAATGCACTGTACATATGAGTGCAGGATGTCCACGTGTAGGTTAGAGAGAGTAAAGGATAAAAAATAAACAAATATATGAAGGCCTACACAACACCAAAAAGTTAACTGACATGACAAACAACTGTTAACTGAATGACCTTTTCAAGATAATTAAACATCTAAATACAAATGCAACATGGCACACCTCACAGCACGTTTGTTTGGCAACCATATTAGGTGTGCACTGTTCTTTTAACTTCATTAGGTAGGCTAAGGCTATGATTGATAAACACCTCATCATAAACAGGAATCTCCATACACAGTAAATATTCAAGCCTTCAGTATTCATATTTACCAAAAAACAACACAATAATAAACCTAATCAAGGCATAATTGAATAGCAGGTCAAATGGTCTCCCTCAAGGATGTCACACCAAACAACAACTGTGCACCTCTGGCCAAGAACACCATTTGACCAAGTCCTGGAAAACAGCTGATGAAACCAGGAAGTAACTGTGAGTTAAACAATGGCAAAATAGATGTAGCCTACATTGCGGTAGTTCTCCCCCAATAAATGTTTCCTACTGAAGTGTAGTGACTTGTGAGCCAGAAAGGTCTAAACTTTATATCATTTTCTCTGCAAACTTGTCCACAAAATTCACTGGACAAGTTCATGGAAACTACTGACAGCATCCTGCCAAAGAGACTGAAGAACATCATGAACGACAAGGTTTACTACAACTGTGGGTGCACTGGTGAATTGATAGAGGCATGTGCTTATGATACGTTGTTTTAAGAATGGTCAAGCCTGAAGTTGTGGGGGAACAGAACAGTTATGTGATAGCTGGCATTGAAACTGTTAGTCAACTGACTGTGTGTGTGTGTGTGTGTGTGTGTGTGTGTGTGTGTGTGTGTGTGTGTGTGTGTGTGTGTGTGTGTGTGTGTGTGTGTGTGTGTGTGTGTGTGTGTGTGTGTGTGTGTGTGTGTGTGTGTGTGTGCGCACGTGCTTGATTGTGTGACCCTCCTCAGGTCAGTTTGAGAGACACAAACCACTGCTTTTCAACTTGACCATAAATATTGAGCAGCCAGAGGGGTGAGTATCCTGAGTTGCCTAATGCATTGTCAGCTGCAGGCAGGGGCGTCATGCACCCTAAAAATCTGACAAGGCACAAAGTACGCTAGGATGGCTTGGGGGTAGTGATGCGTTGCCAAACCTCCAAAATCACGTCGTTGTCAAACCTTCTATGGAGGTCTGGAGAATTTTGTATTACAAAAATGGGTTGAATGGTCCTCTAGATTTTTATTGGATGTTACATTTCAGGAACCATCCCAACACATGCCAGTTGAAGGGGGTGGAACGTGTTGTGTTCGTCACTGTTTCCCCCCGAATAGTACACATCTTGTAGAAAGTTGTTCCGTATACTAGCTAATTTGCAACATTGCAGAAAAGGGAAGATAATTTGAATTCTGTTTTGCCAGAAATGTGCTATATACGAATAAATTAAGGCATTACAACTCCTAATATTATGTTGCACCCCATTTTTCCCTCAGAACAGCCTCAATTCGTCAGATGCTGGCCCATGTTGACTCCAATGCTTCCCACAGTTGTGTCAAGTTGACTGGATGTCCTGTGGGTGGTGGACCACTCTTGATATTTACACGGAAAACTGTTGAGGGTGGAAAACCCCAGCAGCTTTGCAGTTCTTGAAACACAAACCAGAACACCTGACACCTACTACCATACCCTGTTCAAAGGCACTTAAAAAAATGTTCTTGCCCATTTACCCTTTGAAAGTCACACACACAATCCATGTCTCAATTGTCTCAAGGCTTAAAAATCCTTCAATAACCTGTCTCCTCCCCTTCATCTACACTGATTGAAGTAAATGTAATCTTAGTGATCCCTTGGTGTGCCGGGATTGATTTGACAACACCCAGTGAAATAGCAGCGCGCCAAATTCAAAAACAGAAATACTCATAATAATAAATCATAAATCATACAAGTGTTATACATGGGTTTAAAGATGACTTCTTGTTAATCCAGCCACAGTGTCAGATTTCAAAAAGGCTTCACGGCAAAAGCAAACCATGCTATTATCTGAGGACAGCACCCCATCAAACATACACATGAAAATCATAATTCAACCCACCAGGCACTACACAAAAGTCAGAAATAACATATAATGCATGCCTTACCTTTGAAGATCTTCTTCTGTTGGCACTCCAATATGTCCATTAAACATCACAAATGGTCCTTTTGTTCAATACATTCTGTTGTTATATATCCAAAATGTCCATTTATTTGGTGCATATGATTCAGAAAATACACCGGGTTCCAACTCGCGCAACATGACTACACATTATCTAATTAGTTACGTGTAAACTTGATCCAAACATTTCAAACAGCTTTCCTAATCCAACTTTAGATATTTTTAAACGTAAATAATCAATCAAATTTAAGAAGGAATAAACTGCGTTCAATACCGGAGGAAAAGAAAGTGGAGCGAGCTTTCAGGTAACGCGCCCCAACCACAACAGTACACTTCACCTGACCCTCATTCTGAACAGGGCTACTTCTTCATTTCTCAAAGGAAAAACATCAACCAATTTCTAAAGACTGTTGACATCTAGTGGAAGCGATAGGAACTGCAAGCAACTGCCTTAGAATTCTAGATTCCCATTGAAAATTTCCTGGATGGTTTGTCCTCGGTGTTTCGCCTGCCAAATAAGTTCTGTTATACTCACAGACATCATTCAAACCATTTTGTAAACTTCAGAGTGTTTTCCATCTATCCATTATCTACTAATAATATGCATATCCTAGCTTCTGGGCCTGAGTAGCAGGCAGTTTACTTTGGGCACACTTTTCATCCGGACGTGAAAATAATGCCCCCTAGCCTTAAGAAGTTTTAACAAGTGTCATCAATAAGTGATCATAGCTTTCACCTTGATTCACCTGGTCAGACTATGTCATGGAAAGAGCATGTTTTGTACACTCAGTGTATTTCTGATCAACGATTTCATGGCCAACCTTACGCACTGTTAGACCTACGACACTAATCTATTGAGCACCTTGCCCAAGCAAGGCATTTGATTTGTTTGATGTGTTGCGAGGCGTCACTGATTTACACCAGGTTCCCAAAAATATTTTACAGATTTTGTGCCATGGACTTCCCCAGGTTTCCCATTTAGGGAAACCTAGTTCTCGATCAAGGGGCCAGGGTTCGGTCTAGAAGCACGGTTTTGATTGCTCCTTTTGATTCGGTACTGCAGTTTAACTGAAGCCCGGTCCAGAAAGACAATTTCCATACACGGCCACATAGAGAAGTCAGATTTTTAAATTCCTAATAAGACACTTTAGTCATCACCTTGGTGCACAAAACATCCATTGAATTATTTGAATAATTGTCGCTGAGGCTGATTATTTTTGTCATACCCTGATCTGTTTCACCTGTCTTTGTGATTGTCTCTACCCTCCCTCCAGGTGTCACCCAACTTCCCCATTATCACCTGTGTATTTATACCTGTGTTCTCTGTTGGTCTGTTGCCAGTTTGTCTTGTTAGTAAAGTCAACCAGTGTTTTTGTGTCTCAGCTCCTGCTTTTCCCAGTCTCTCTTTTTCTCCTGTTTTTGACCTTTGCCTGTCCTGACTCTGAGCCCGCCTGACTGACCACTCTGCCTGCTGCTGAGACTGCCTGCCGACCTGTACCCCTGCCCCACCTCTGGATTATTGACCTCTGCCTACCCTGAACCTGCCTTCCGTCCAGTACTGTTGCCCCACCTCTGGTTTACTGACCCCTGCCTGCCTTGAGCTGTCTATTGCCTGCCCCTGTTGGATTATTAAACCATTGTTAATTCGACATTGTCTGCTTCTGGGTCTTACCTTCATATTTGATAGTTGGAACTGGCCATGAGTGACCCAGCAGACCCAGTCCAGTTGTGCAACGCCATCTCGTCCCAAGGAGCCTCCATTGGGAGGCACGAGGAATTGCTTTGAGGTCTTATGGAGGGGGTCCAAACGTTGGCTGAGTGCCATGACCGGGCGTTGGACATGCTGCTGGAGCTATTGCACAGGTTGTCTGGGGGGCAGCCTGCCACGGTGGTAACCCCACCGCCTCTCAATAACTTGGCGGTTAGCAGTGCAGCCCACCGGCCACTCCACATTTCTGCCCCGACACTCGGTGGACATGGTCTCCGACTGGGGTCCGCAGTTCTGGTTCTGGAAGACATTCTGCACGCTCGTTGGGTCGTCGGCCAGCCTGTCCTCCGGATTCTACCCCCAGTCCAACAGCCAGTTGGAGCGAGCCAACCAGGATGTGAGACGACTCTGCGCTGCCAAGTCTCCGCCAACCCTACCACCTGGAGACAGCAACTGGTATGGGTTGAGTACGCTCGCATACCCTTCCTTGCTCTGCCACTGGTCTCTCACCCTTCAAGTGTTCCTTGGGATAACAGTCTCCGCTCTTCCCCGAGCAAGAGGAGGAAGTCTGTAATCCCTCTGCCCAGATGTTCATCCGCCGCTGTCACCGGACCTTGAAGAGAGCCCAGGCTGCTCTGCTGAAGACCACGTCCAGGTATAGGATGACAAGCGGATCACCACCGGACCCCTGCTCCACGCTTTCAGCTTGGGCAGAGGGTGTGGCTCTCCACCCGGGACCTGCACCTCCGGGTGGAGTACCATAAACTTTCCCCCCATTTCATCGGCCAGTTCTTTATCTCTAGAGTCATTAGCCCCACTGCTGTTTGTATTTTGTTACCCCGTACCCTGCGTATTTACCCTACTTTTTATGTGTCTAGGATTAAGCCCGTGTCTCACAGCCCTTTGTTTTACCCCACCAGACATGCCAGCAGAGGTATTTTCACAGTCCCCAGGTCCAGAACAAACTCAAGGAAACGTACACTATTAACTCTCTTCCATCTTATATAGTGCAAGTGAACAGAAAACCTGGTTTCAAAAAACAAATAAAGCAACACCTCACGGCACAACACCTCTCCCCCATGTGACCTACTTGTTGTGTATGTACTGACATGTATATGTAACTGATAGATGCTCACATACACACACTAAATATATGTAAATTGTAAGGTCTTTTGTCTGTAATGTCTTTTTCGTTATGTGCCAGTTAATGGGGATCCTAATAATTCAAATGAATAAATCAAATCAACCAAAGTACCAGTACCGAGTCAATGTGTAGGGGTGCAAGTTAATTTAGGTAGGTATGTACATATACAGTGCCTTGCGAAAGTATTCGGCCCCCTTGAACTTTGCGACCTTTTGCCACATTTCAGGCTTCAAACATAAAGATATAAAACTGTATTTTTTTGTGAAGAATCAACAACAAGTGGGACACAATCATGAAGTGGAACAAGATTTATTGGATATTTCAAACTTTTTTAACAAATCAAAAACTGAAAAATTGGGCGTGCAAAATTATTCAGCCCCTTTACTTTCAGTGCAGCAAACTCTCGGTACTGGTTTGGTTTGGTTATTTCACGTATCCGTTTATTGTTTTTGTATTTCATAGTGTTCAGTGTTTTCTTATTAAAATCGTCATGGACACTTACCACGCCGCATCTTGGTCCGATACTTACTCCTCTTCAGACGAAGACGAGGAAATCTGCCATTACAGATACGTTGTTGCTTGCTTTCCATCTTGCTCTTACTAGCTAAACCTTGGCTTAAACTAAAACCTGCGAGCTCTCTAAGTTGAAAACAAACGTTGTGAATAGACATTTATGGCTGAATATTTACTGCCCACAGTAAGGGCTGCTTGAGTCTCATTTCAGGAGAGGAGAAAGATAAATGGGGGGGGGGAATCAGTGGGCCTAAGCCCACTAATACCAAAATATACTCTCTTGTAAATGTAATAGAACTCACCCGGGGGAAAAAAGGGTTCGTTGAAAATGTACAAATCAATTATAGCGACCGGATAGTGGGGTAAACGGATCCAAATTCCAAGAAGATATCAGCCGTTCAGTTCCAGGACAGCGAGGATAAGAAAAAAACAAAATCCCCCAGAGAAACCATCCTGGTTCAGACGCGGTTCAGTTCTTTGAGAAAAGTGTGCACTTCTCCCGGTGTATTGAAGAGATGGCTTCGGCCTTTGTATTGAACTTTCATCCGCGCAGGGTGGATGAGGTAGCCTGTGATGTTCTTCTCCTTCAGTGCTTTGGCGGTAGGTCTGAACTGTTTGCGACGTCTGGCGCTCATATCCGGGAAAAGGCTGACCCTCTTGCCATCGAAGGTGATGTCCCCTTTGGCTCTTGCGAGTTGCAGTATCTTCTCTCTGTCCTGGAAACGGAGCAACCTATTCAGGACGGCCCGTGGGGGCTCATCTAGCCGGGGTTTCGGCGCTGATGTTCTGTGGGCACGTTCGATTTACACTGGCTTGGTGAAGGTGATTATGCCTAGGACATCAGGGATCCATTGAGTGAAAAACTGACCGGGTCATGGCCCTCTCTGTCCTCTTTCAATCCCACCACACGGATGTTGCTACGTCTGTTATGGTTCTTCATCTGGTCTACCTTGTTTTTGAGGTAGGCATTGTCCTTCTGCAGTTGTATCAGAACCTGGTCATGTCGAGTGATGGTATCTTCAACTGTGCTAATGCGCAACTCTGCCTCAGTCATTCTCAAAAGGAGATCATTCATGGAGGATTTCAGGTCATCAATAGAAGAATGGAGTTCAGATGATTTCTTGTCAATTTTCAGGTAAAGACCTTTGTTACCATCCTGAATTTCCCGGAGGATAGTAGCCAGCATGTCGGCAGGCTCGCAAGAGCATGGCTCTTTGGGAAGGTAAGTACTTGACAATTTATCAGCTGATGTTAGAATATTGTTTCAATGTTGTTATTTAGGTAATAATAGAATAACTTTGAAGAGCTTGGTTTGTCAACGTCTGCTCAGCTCCGTGGCATCACGTACTCCCAAAGAGGGGGCAGTTCTCCCCTGGTGTAGAGTCAAACAGCCTGCACTCCGATTCTGAGGTGTCCGCATGGTCCTTAAGCACACCTTTGAGCGTTTTTCTTTACAGCCTACAATTTCACAACTCTTCAACCATCAAAAGGTTCCGGGCCGGACCAAAAACATTTGAAGCCCTGGATGCCACCCATAACAACGCCAACGATCAGCTGCTTGGCACAGGCCTATAACCTGACTACACATCCACATCGCTTTGGCCAAACATCATGCCCACTACATTTCTTCTGGAGAGATAACGTAGCGGAAATTGAGTCATCAGGCAAACATCTGCCTGCTCGCCCAGCATCACTACTCTGGATGGTTCTGACTTAGAATATGTGGACAACTACAAATACCTAGGTATCTGGTTTGACTGTAAACTCTCCTTCCGGACTCACATTAAGCATCTCCAATCCAAAATGAATTCTAAAATCAGCTTCCTTTTTCGCAACAAAGCATCCTTCACTCATGCTGCCAAACATACCCTCGTAAAACTGACTATCCTACCGATCCTTGACTTCGGCGATGTCATTTACAAAATAGTCTCCAACACTCTACTCACCAAATTGGATGCAGTCTATCACAGTACCATCCGTTTTGTCACCAAAGCCCCATATACTACCCACCATTGCGACCTGTATGCTCTCGTTGGCTTCGCTTCATATTCATCGCCAAACCCACTGGCTCCAGGTCATCTATAAGTCTTTGCTAGGTAAAGCCCCGCCTTATCTCAGCTCACTGTTCACCATAGCAGCACCCACCCGTAGCACGTGCTCCAGCAGGTATATTTCACTGGTCACCCCCAAAGCTAATTCCTTCTTTGGCCTCCTTTCCTTCCAGTTCTCTGCTGCCAATGACTGGAACGAACTTCAAAAATCACTGAAGCTGGAGACTCATATCTCCCTCACTAGCTTTAAGCCCCAGCTGTCAGAGAAGCTCATAGATCACTGCACATGTACATAGCCCATCTGTAATTAGCCCCTCCAACTACCTCATCCCCATACTGTTATCTATTTGATTTATTTTGCTCCTTTGCACCCCAGTATCTCTACTTGTACACTCATCTTCTGCACATCTATCACTCCAGTGTTTAATTGCTATATTGTAATTATTTCGCCACGATGGCCTATTTACTACTTTACCTCCGTTATCCTCCCTCATTTGCACACACTGTATATAGACTTTTTGTATTGTACTATTGACTGTATGTTTGTTTATTCCATGTGTAATTTGTGATGTTGTTTGTGTTGCACTGCTTTGCTTTATCTTGGCCAGTTCACAGTTGTAAATGAGAACCTGTTCTCAACTAGCCTACCTGGCTGAATAAAGGTGAAATAAAAAAAGTTGTATTTAATTTTTTTAAACAGACCTATACCCTGGTAATGACAAACACACGGTGATACCACTTTACAACACTAGATGGCAGTGTTTTCATAAGAATGTACTTTTTCCATAATTTTCCAAAATTCTCTGTTTATGCCTACAGAACAATTTCATCCGGAGTAAGTATTCCACATACAGTACACCATGTAAGACTATGGAGTTGGTTTACAATTTGATCACTGGTTTACTAATGCTGCTTTTGAATGTTGTCAGAGACGTGTGTGTGTGTGTGTGTGTGTGTGTGTGTGTGTGTGTGTGTGTGTGTGTGTGTGTGTGTGTGTGTGTGTGTGTGTGTGTGTGTGTGTGTGTGTGTGTGTGTGTGTGTGTGTGTGTGTGTGTGTGTGTGTGTGTGTGTGTGTGTGTACAGGACAGGGATGTGATTTAACAAACGTATGTCTTCTCTCAAAGAATCAGACACATCTTGTCGGTTCTCAGTTGAAAACACAAAGAATCATACCGTGAACAATGCGACAAAATACATTAAATGTCATGCCTACAGAACAATTTCATCCGGAGTAAGTATTCCACATACAGTACACCATGTAAGACTATGGAGTTGGTTTACAATTTGATCACTGGTTTACTAATGCTGCTTTTGAATGTTGTCAGAGACGTGTGTGTGTGTGTGTGTGTGTGTGTGTGTGTGTGTGTGTGTGTGTGTGTGTGTGTGTGTGTGTGTGTGTGTGTGTGTGTGTGTGTGTGTGTGTGTGTGTGTGTGTGTGTGTGTACAGGACAGGGATGTGATTTAACAAACGTATGCCTTCTCTCAAAGAATCAGACACATCTTGTCGGTTCTCAGTTGAAAACACAAAGAATCATACCGTGAACAATGCGACAAAATACATTAAATGTCATGTGTACGTAACTTTTGTAGTATAATAAACATAGTCTATAGTAGCCAGAAGAATCCCTGCTGCTCTGTAATTAAATAGCTCAACAGAATAGAACAGTAAATATGTTGCAATTTATTGTTTTAGATTTCATTAAATGAGGAAAGACTATGTCAAAGTGTGAACACATTTGTGCCTAATGCAATAAATATGGAAAACAATGAACAGTTAGTTCACAGTCCAAAACATACATGATCACAAACACTTTTGATTGATTATGTTCTGGTTAGATCTGCACCTTGAGATGAGGGTTGTGTAATGCTGAAAGAATGCATGAGATCATGTGACTACATCATCAGCAACGAGTGATTTCATTCACTATCGAAACTGCTGTTAGTTTGCCGATGCCACTCATTTGCTAAGCACCTAGGCAGTTCTTATGAAGACTTTATGAAGCATCTTTAGTGCTTATAAATACTTTGTGAATTGCCTATGAAGCTCTATAAAGCCTTTCTTCCTTGCCTCTCTGCTGTTTAGTTCCTGAGATCAGAAACCCAACATACTCATTAAAATTACGGGCTGTAGGACCCGCTGGCACAGGAGAAAGGCAAACTGCTTGACGCTGGTGTTCACCTTGTTTTATACAAACAAGCGGGGGCACAGAGTGGGCTCATGTGCAAAGCCTGGTTTTGAGAGGTGGCATCCAGGCATGCTGTGCCCGAAGACAGAGAGTAACAATAGGTGGACACACCACAGGGCCCTAACCAGCCAGGCATTATACTCACGAAGCGATATTAATCTCTCTCCCTCGTTTTCTCTTCTCTCTCTCTCTCTCTCATACACACACACACACACACATAGCCTACACACATAAGCCCTGAATATACCTTTATTGAATCCAATTGTTGTATTCTAGTTGTCCACAAGAAGGCGCTGTATACTTTTGCTCAATATCTGCTGAATAGCTGAGCAGGGGTCAAATCCAGACTCCAAGACTTGCTAAGCTTTTGAGTAGTTGTCTGATAATGGGGAAGGCTGACATGACCATTCTATGTTATTTTTATGAGAATTATGAGACTTAATCTGACAAATAATCCAGAAAACTAAAAATATATTTGACACTTCTCTATTTTCTCAATGACATTCAAATCAGCATTAAAAAAGGTGCAAGATTAAGTTTGTTCCACCTGAGCGAGTGATGACACACCAAATGTGTTTGATCGATTGAGGGATAAGCGCAGGAATATGCTTTTGTAGGCTACAGTCCAAGTATGTCGGCATCCAAAGATGATCTAACTTGAATAAACGCTTGGAGGCAGTGGTGTAAAGTACTTAAGTAAAAAAACTTTTAAGTACTACTTAAGTAGTTTTTGGGGATATGTATCTGTACTTTACTTTACTAATTATATTTTTGACAACTTTTACTTTTACACCTATACATTCCTAAAGAACAAAATGAACTTTTTACTCCTTACATTTTCCCTGACACCCAAAAGTACTCGTTACATTTTGAATGCTTAGTAGGACATGAAAATGGTCTAATTCACGAGCTTATCAAGAGAACATCCCTGCTCATCCCTACTGCCTCTGATCTGGCAGACTCACTAAACACGAATGCTTTGTTTGTAAATTATGTCTGAGTGTTGACCCTGGCTATCCGTAAATTTAAAAAACAAGACAATCGTGTCCTCTGGTTTGCTCAACAACTGAATAGTGCGGATCCTAGCCTATGGAATAAAAGTGGGCTTTTATTGCTCAATCTACTTCATGCTGATAAAAACAAAATCCATATGCCTAATGGACACATGCTCAAACTTGCACACTTTTGATTGCCACTTTAAGTCTATCTGTAGTTGTTACATCCATTTTTTTTGTTGACTAATAAATTATATATCCATTGATTCTTGAAGAATATAACTTATAAATGCCTCATGAGCTGAGTTCAACTGTCATACTACGTGAGAACCCAAAATATACACTTGTTTTTCTCCAATGTTTGTAAACATTGTAAATGTAAACACTGTATAGCCTCATAACATGGTTTAAACAATAATTTTGATAACATATCATGGATGGTCAGTCCTTGAATCGATAGCTCTGTCTATTCATCTGAGAGTGATTACATTTCTCCAGGCCCATCCCTCAACTTTTTACCAAAACAGAGGCGAGCCGACAATTTTGTTAATGTTTCATCTGTGGATTTTCCCTTTAAACAGCTGCATATTATCAAGATATTAAAGTGTCACCAACAAAAAGGTAAACAATAGGCCTATAGCAAATGCAGCATATGGCATTAATTTTTCACATGTAAATAGCACTTTTCAGTAGTGCTCAAAGCATTCCATTCCATAAGGGCAGCATTTATTAATCAACTCAAATCAATGAGCCCAATCAGTCCTCCATGACAACAAAATCATAAACAGAGAAGGGCTGGCTAATAAGTAATTTGTTTTGTGTTTTGGGGTTTTGCTCAGGAAAATCAATTTAGCTCATCTATACTTCCATATTTCCAAGTCCTATTCTGGAAGATCAAGGGGTATAACATTTATTGGAATGACTGGAATTCTGATAGACTTTGTTTTTTAATGTAAAGATATCATTTAATTGTATTATTATATGTATTAGAAAGCAATGGGTTAGAATAAGCCTACATAACCAACCCATAAAGTAAAATGTTACATCTATATACGGCCTGCTTTGTAAACTTTAACATTGATTTATCCTGCAATGATGTTGTTCAATTGGTAACATACATTTTTGTCTTCTTCTAATGCCTCTTGAGGAAGGAAGTAATCTAAAAGTAACTGGATGTAATCTGATTACATTACTGAGTTTGGGTAATCCAAAAAATTACATTACTGATTACTATTTTGGACAAGTAGCTAGTAACAGATTATATTTAGAAAGTAACCTACCCAACCCTGCCTATTATCCATACAACATCATGTTGCTCAGACAAATTTATCAGAAAGGCCTGCTATATATATATATATATATATATATATATATATATATATATATATATATATATATATAACGTGTCAAGCACATTGATAATTGCAGAAAGTGCCTAATGTGTAGGGTATATGGAAGGCTTGTTTCCAAATATATGTTTTTATCAGTGTTGCTGCTGCTATAATTCCAGGCCAAGACAACTGGAGATGGGGAAAGAAATATCAATTACCAAAAATATGTAAAGGCCAAACAATTATTCATGGGGAGGGGTTCGGTGGGTGATATACTAATAAATTGCAATGATATCGTATTCTCAATTGAATAACCCAAGTGTCTCTGACAAAAAACTGTCCTCGCACAAAACGTTCTGTCCGTGAAATCGAACAATAATTCAACTTTATCTAACTTTTCCCGAAACCCAACTGTTGGATTGAGTTAGCCCGGCCCATCTGGAGCAGCAAATGGCCCAACTCACCAGGGAGCAGGGAGGAGGTGAGGGGGGAGAGTAGAGGGGGAGAGAAAGAGGGGATCGGATTGAAAACAGATCAGCCTGAAGATCTCACCACCGCATGTCTAGAACAACTGTCGATTAAAATCGAGTCTTTCAGCGAAAACACGCAATGCGCTTTCATATGAAAAAACGCAAAAGGGAGTGAGAAATTTACTGCTTGAAGATGATGGATTGTAAAAGTTAGATGCGAGTATAAATGCGCCCCTCCGAATTAAATTAGTTATCTGAGGAATGCAGTGCCCGTAATTTCGAGTAGGATTTCAAACTTTTCTTGAAGTGCACCTCAATGGACTTTTTTCAAAGGGACATATCCTGTCCAAGCGGTTTTGATTGAAAAAGTAGAGTTTCAGTACTATAGTTCCCGGATTCTTTGCGGAGAATCATCGGACAAAGTGACCAAGAGTACGGGGTCTAAATAAATCATTCAAGGTAAGAAAAGTTTTTGTTGTGGTGTAGCCTAGATGACAGCTTTCACAGCCGCACATTTATTTGGATACATTTTACAATTCCAATTGTTCTTATTTTCTTATTTGACAACTCTTGATGTTGAGTGTAATATGTGTTTAAACTTAAACCACTATCCTGCAGTCACAGTTTAATATTGCGTGTCAAGGACAGAAGGGGTTTGGGGTAACTCCACATCTCATTTACTTTGAAATTATTTTTACATAGGAATCTAAATAATTCTGTCCTGCAACTTGATCCAAATGTGGAGAGATGTGATCAGAAAGCTGCAGCTCCAGTCCTACTGACTTCCAAATGCCTCAGAGTAGTAGAGCTATTGTGATCACTCACCATCTTTATCTATGATCCCAAAAGTTTGTTCAAAGTTAAGTGTAAACAATCACTTTTATTTTGCAGTACATTTTGTGCATATTTTTTATGGTTGAGATTGAAGGACTCATTTTGAGAGGCTATAACCTCTGGAAGGTTTGTGTTTTCAAATATTGTTGTATTGTCAATCATCATTTTTTGTGCATTCTGATAGACAAAAAATGCATAGACTACATGCCAACTCAAGGTAGTGGATACAAGTTGATCGTGTCGAAGAAAGTGATAGGTAGGTGCTCATGAGTGCTCTCACTTCACTCTGTGTACAGACTATTTCAAGATCCCTCTCATTTAAACACTTGCAAATAAAGATTTTAAAAATAAATGCTTCAAGTGTTTGGCATGCTGTATAATTAAGGCCACCTTCTTGGATGTCCCTGGTCAGTAGGAGTTGTGTAGCCTACTTATTGTTGAAAGATTCTCAGTTAGCTTGTTTGCACTGTAGCCTGAGTAATCAACAAACACTTGATGCTTTTGTGCTGGGTAAAAACACCTATATTTGCGCTTGGCTTTTACCCATCTAGAGTGTGTGCTAATAATCCCTAGGCTCACGCCTGAACTAATAATATGAGCACCATTTTCTTCCTTGCTTTGGTCTCAGATCAGTTATAGAACAACTTGTTTTAGGGTTGTGTGTAATTTCATAGGATAGATTCCTTAATCAGTGACATTCATCAACTCAATGTTAAATCTGATGAAAGTCATGTGAAAGTTATTTTATGTTAAAACTGCAGGATTTTACAAAGGAACAATAGGAGTTTCTGTAGAGAATGAAGTGAAAAGAAAACAGTGAAATTACAGAAATGATTAAGAATAAGGAAAAAGTAAGAGAGAACCAATGTTTCAGGAAACATTTTTGGTGGTGTGTATTTCTGCGTTGCGCATGGTGTGTATCTCTGTGCATGCACCGTGAGTGTGTTTTTAATTTAATATGATGATGCCCATGCAGTTGGAGGGATCATTAGCATAAGAAAAAAGGTTTAGTGCATTTGCCATTGTGCTGAATGAAGAGTTCCAGCAGTCAGACCCAGGGAGAGTGAAAGGATGTAAAGAAATTATGGGGCTATTCAGCTTATTCAGACCCTGCCTGGGGCTCCCTTCTCTGGGCTCTGAAACCCATGGTGGCGATGTCACTTTCATCTCCCGAGACAGATCCAGCCTCTCTCTTTTCTGTTTCCCCGTTTCCCCCCGTTTCTCTCTTTCACACATCTCTCCACAGCTAGACCCACTTTATTGATCTTCTCCTTTTCTTCTCTGGAAGTCTGCGTAAAATGTAATGAACCGAATACTGGAAAGGATGGGAGGGGAGGCTTTTTTAAAGACAAATACCGATGAAGTCTAGCGTGCAGAAGGGAGAAGAGGAAAATAACAACCCCCCCTATGGAGAGATCTCAAAAGTTTAGAAAATAACAGGGTCTTCTTCTTTCTCCCTCACTCTCTCACCTCAGTGAGCTAAGACACTGTACTGTAGTAATAAAGCCTTTTAATTTACCGCTGCGTGGTATTCCTAGATTGCAGTCCTCCTTAAACTTAAAGGAATTCTCTGGAACTTTTGTATACGTTTTAGCCAGTTTCTGAAAGTAGCACTCACCAGCCAAAAGTGGTCCCTGAAAACTGTGTACTATGTCACACACTGTATGTGCAGATATGCACACCACATCATTTCTCGCTGTCTGTTGTTACAAATACATTTTTACAAGCATTGGATTTTATATACACATTTGCATTGATTACATTTAAAAAATAAAAAACATTTTTACATGTCCGGTACAGATGATATATATTATTTTCAGTCATAACTATTACAGATTAAATTGCCTTGTTAATGTCCAAAAGTGGAAGGCTCTCTTTCTATTTCCCCTGAAAACCGGAACATCCAGTTTTTGGGTGCCCAGCAGATGCTAGCTGTCACTCATATAGCAAGGGGCTGAAGCTCATTGGTTGAACTCGAATTGCCCCCCACGTGAGGGGAAAATGGCACAGCATAGGTTTCAGAAAAACAATTGCTTTCAAACTAGGGATTTTGTGCTAATTGAGGTAAATCTGCACATAGATTATGCATGTATGAACTACACATTGACACATCCAGCCCAAAGCAGGAGGTAAACAATATACTTAGTAGTCGCAAACGTACCAGAGCATGTCTTTAACTGCTCTGTTATCTAGAGAAAAGTCAGTATTTCAGTTATTAAGTTTAGAAAATGGTTGTGCTTACAAAATAATTGTTGTTGTGCTTCTAAGAGAACTATAGCTGGTTCATCTCTCATAGATTAATTTTTTTTTCCAGAAGGCTGCTTTCCCACAATTATGTGCTTGTTTTGATTGTCAAAATACATGATTATATTAGGCATTATGATTTTAAACCACACAGTTTAGATACACAGTGCAAATGTTGATGGTTGAACTTAATCCAAAGTGCCCTACAGTGCATTTAAAATGTATTTTCATCTTTCCATTAGTGTTAAGGGAAAATGAACATGCCAACTTCCTAACTTGTTAGGCCTGTTGTATGTTTTGGAACACGTTATTGAGGTCAACACTATTTCCCTTTTATCTATATGAAGTATATCCCTGACATTTTGTACAACGAGTGGTTGCTATGGAGTGAAATTAGCTTTATCATTCTAGACTTATCAGAGACACCACTTTGAGCCTGTGGGACTATACTGGGTGTCTAGCAGGACCTTGCAGCCTCCCTTCAGCCCAGCCCGGGGGGAGCTGTGGAGGGTGGCTGAAGTACACTCGTGTATGGAGCTCAATTGGTGGGAATTTAATGGCCATTTAGGGAGCTGTAAAAAGACAGCTATGTGATGAGTTAGTCTAGTCGGCCGCGCCTTGCTCTTCTTACAACGAGCCTGTACTTGAGATGGGGGGGCAAAGTGGGAAGTGGGGAGAAACACAGAGACGACTAAAGTGCCAGCAGCCGGCAGAGTAGCTACATTCATTTATTTTCAGGGTCCCTGTTTGAGTTCCTCTCTGCGTTGGCTTGGATGGCAAGAGGACACAATCAAGGCTTTTTAGTGGCTGTTGTCCCACACCCTCGAGGCATCCGGCTCATTCTCTCTCAAGTGTCTGGGGTTAAATAGGATCACATGATATCCGGTCTGTGAGAGAGTGCAGTTCAGCCCTCCCTGACTGGCCTTGTCCCCTCATCCCCCTCTACATCTCCTACAAGGTTGGCTAGGAGTGAGCACTTAGATCCGACCTCGTCCCCTTCTCCATCTCATAGTGCCAGCCATGAATGAGACACACAGTCACATGGAAAGTGGGGTCTCATTGGGTTGAGAGAATTGACTTCTGTTATCAAAAGAAAATGGGAAACCGGTATGGCCTAGTTCTTTGTAAAAGCCATATGTCATTGTAGAAGTAAAGGAGCGAGCCCGATGTGGTTTTAACTAGCCATATAAGTACTGTAAGGTAAAATCACTGACAACCTCCTTCCATCACGATTGATGTCATCAATCATGGGAGGCGGCAGGCACAGCGAGTCCCCCTCATCAAAAGGCAAGAAGCTAGGCTACAATTATGAAGGACCTAGTTTCTCTCGAGGAAACACTATTTCCAGGTTTCTGTTAGTCACGCAACAAGGCCTAATGATCTATTTCCTCTAGACCTACCCATTTATTTCACCAAATTGTCCCAGTCAATCACAATGACAGGCACTAAAGAGGGGGATATTTGGGGGGCTTTTGGACTTTAAGTGAGTGTCCAGAATGGCCCCCTATTCCCTTTATAGTGCATTAGTTGTGAGAAGAGTCCGGGTTAAAATAAATGCACTACATAGGGAATAGTGTGCCACTTTGGGGCCTCTGGACTCCATGACTGTAGTCTCAGCCTACCTTTACATGTCCAAGCTGTTCTCTGAGGGAGGATGGAATGAAACTTCAACAGATTAAACAATGTATACTATTTACACTGTGTTATATATGTGTCAACACCAGAACATCTTAACAACCCCCTGCCAGAGTTCTCCAAACACAGGCTTTTAGCAATGATTCTGCAGGTCAAAGGAAGTTGTCCAGTTTGTGGAGGGGATGACACAACATTTATTTAATTACTTCACCCTAAAATAAACCATTGGGTTTAAGCTGCAGAGCTATGCACTAGCACAGCAAAAACCACAACTGGACAGGCCCACTTTGCTCAACCCGCTGCATGGCTTTAAAAAAATGACTGGTGGCATTAGTATTACATCCACCAATACACTACACGTTCAAGCTTTTCTGGTGCACTGGCACCAAAATGTAGCTGAACCATGTGCCTGTGCCTGGTTCTTCTTAGTTCTTGGAGAGACCTGAGCTCATCGTGGCTCATCTGAGGGGGTTGCCTTGATCCTGCTGCTAATTACCTCCTATAGTGGGTTAGCTAGAGTAAAACCTCATCTCCTGTTACATCAGGGAAACCTTCTTCCACTGTAGCTGGCAGCAGCCCAGGCAGAGTAGCATTATTAACACCACTGTGTCTTCTCCTATCTTCCTTTCCATTGCCAATGAATGAACAGATTCATTGTGTTGGTTGTCCTTAAGACTGACATGGACTCCCAGACAATGCAGCATTGTCTTGAATGTTTGCCGTCGGCTTTAATCTGATGCAGCAAGAGGCACTGGCAGCACACGCAGCACATTCAACAGTGTGTGTGTGTGCTGAGCATGCATGCTCTGTTTGTGCTTCCAACATTGGGGTTTTGAGAAAGGCGAGAAGAGTCAGTTGTAAGTTGTGATTTATCCGAAGGCCTCCCATAGCTACAAAGCAAAGTTGACTTGTTGACTTGCCCATAGGGGCTGGGCGGTTGGCTGGCTAGGCTCTTCTTATTACGTTTCATATAATGAGAAATATTAACTCCTTGACTCTCAGCCAGGCCACAGACTCCTCTGTAATAGACTGGGAGACGGGCTAAAAGCATTGAAAGCATTGAGCTGCTTGCTAAGAAACCATGTGGTAGTCTTTAGCAATCTCTCCCCTTATTCTACCCCTCCTCCCTCCCAAACTCCCAAACACATGTCCACTTGCTGTCTGCCTGCCGCCATTGCATCGGCCTCTCTCTGACTCAGAACAAGACTGGTTCTGGGTTCAGTCCAGGTTGAGGTTACTCTTGTCTTGGAATTCTCTCATTACAGAGAGAGAACAGGATGGGATGATGATTGTATGTGTATATGCTGCCTTTGTCTTCGTTTTCTCTTTGAATGTAACTGGAAACATATAAGACTGTCAAATACAATGCCGTTGCTCGATGTGTGCTGGTCAGGGTTGCATCAGCAGGCAGTTATGGCATAAAGTCTTGAGGTTCTGCTCGCCTGAGTTAAAATACCTTATGATAAGCTGTAGACCGCACTCATAGGGCTGTATAGGGCCATAAGCAAACAAGAAAATGCTCACCCAGAGGCAGCGCTCCTGGTGGCTTTTAATGCAGGAAAAAAGAAATCCTTTTTACCTCATTTCTACCAGCATGTCCCCTGTGCAACTAGAGGCAAACATTTCTCTAGATCTCCTTTACTCCACACACAGAGACACATACAAAGCTCTCCTTGTGCTCCATTTGACAAATCTGACCATAACTCTGTCCTTCTGATTCCTGCTTACAAGCAAAAACTCAAGTACCAGTGACACGCTCAATACTTGAAGTGCTCCAATGAAGCGGACGCTAAACTACTGGACTGTTTCTCTGGCACAGACTGGAATAGGTTCTGAGATTCATCCGATAGCATTGAAGAGTTTACCACATCGGTCACCGGCTTCCTTAATAAGTGCACCAATGACGTCATCCCCACAGTAACCGTACGTACATATCCCAACCAGAATTACAGGCAACATCCGCACTGAGCTAAAGGTTAAAGCTGCCACTTTCAATGAACGAGACACTAACATAGACGCTTAGAAGAAATCCAGACAAACCATCAAACAAGCAATGCATCAATACAGGACTAAGATCGAATCCTACTACACCGGTTCTGATGCTCGTTGCATGTGTCAGGGCTTGAAAACTATCACGTATTACAAAGGGAAACCAAGCCACGAGCTGCCCAGTGCCATGAGCCTACCAGATGAGCTAAATGCCTTCTATGCTTGCTTCGAGGCAAGAAACACTGAACCATGCGTGAGAGCATCAGCTGTTCTGGACAACTGTGTGATCACACTCTCTGTACCCTATGTGAATAGGACCTTGAAACAGAATAACATTAACAAGGCCACAGGGACCAATGGATTACCAGGATGACTGCGCTGACCAATTGGCAAGTGTCTTCACTGACATTTTCAACCTCTCCCTGACCCACTCTGTAATACCTATATGTTTTAAACAGACCACCATAGTCCCTGTGCCAAAGAAGGCCAAGGTAATTTGTCTAAATGACTATCGCCTCTTAGCACTCGCATCATGAAATGCTTTGTAAGGCTGTTCATGGCTCACATCAACAACATCATCCCAGACACCCTGGACCCTCTCCAACTCCACAGATGACGCAATCTCTATTGCAACCCACACTGCCTTTTCCCACTTGGACAAAAGGAACAAATACGTGAGAAAGCTACTAATTGACTACAGCTCAGTGTTCAACACCATAGTGCCCTTGAAGCTCCCTGGGACTGAACACCTCCCTCTGCAACTGGATCCTGGATTCCTGACAGGCTGCCCCCAGGTGGTGAGGGTAGGCAACAACACATCTACCGCACTGACCCTGAACATATGGGCCCCTCGGAGGTGCGTGTTTAGTCCCCTTCTGTATGACAGCGTGGCCGCGGACAACTCCAACACCAGCATTAAGTCTGCCGACAACACAACGGTGGTAGGCCTGATCACCGATGATGATTAGACAGCCTAAAGGGAGGAGGTTAGAGACACTGACAGGACAACAACCTGTCCTTCAACGTCAGTAATACAAAGGAGCAGATCGTGGATTACAGGAAATGGAGGGCTGAGCACACTCCCATTCACATCGATGGGGCTGTAATGGAGCAGGTCCAGAGTTTCAAGTTCCTCGTATCAACATCACTAAGGACCTCTCATGGTCCAAACACACCAACCCAGTTGAAGACAGCATGACAGCGCCTCTTCCTCCTCAGGAGGCTGAAAAGATTTGGCATTGGCCCTCAAATCCTCAAAGTTCTACAGCTGTACCATTGAGAGCATCTTGACTGGCTGCATCAGCGCTTGGTATGGCAACTGCTTGGCATCCGACCACAAGGCGCTACAAATGGTAGTGCGTATGGCCCAGTACTTCCGAGCTCTCTGCCATCCAGGAACTCCATACCAGGCGGTGTCAGAGGAAGGCCAAAAAAATTGGAACCAACAGGCCATAAGACTTCCCCAAGCCATAAGACTTTTAACAAGACTGATAAATTACAAATCAAATGGCTACCCGGACGACTGCTATTGACCCATTTTTGCACTAACTCACAAACTTTTTTGCACATATGATTCTTCTACTGTCTATCTATCCTGTTGCTTCGTCACTTCACCCCTACCTAGATGTACAGTACAAAGCTACCTCATTTACCTCATACCCCTGCCCATCGACTCGGTACTGGTACTCCCTGTATGTAGCCATGTTATTATTTACTTGTTATTTCTATTTGTTATTCACTGTTTCACTATTAAAATAAAAAATAAAATAAACATGTCATGTTTAACTCAATGACTGGAAAAGGACCAGTAAGTAATCATTTCACTGTGTCTACACCTGTTGCTGTCGAAGCGTGTGACAAAAAGAGGTGATTGGTCTGTCCTCTTCTACACATAGCTCTCCTTTGTCAGTATGGAGAAGTGTGGAAGTTCCTTAAATTGCAGAGATTGTAAAATGTAATAAAGTCACTTGCGGTGTTAAACTGCCATCTCGTGTGTGTGGCTGATCTTTATACCTCAAAGTCGTGAGGTTCTGACAACTGCAAAAAGTAAAGTCATCTCTTCTCACTTCTTGGTGTACTTGGGCAGCTGGTGGTACAGAGCTCTGAACCCCCACACACACAGACAACAGCCAGGGCTGTCCCCTTCTTGTCACCAAGGCATCCGATCTGAGAAACAGCTGGTACACTGACGACTCACACCACACACACTCACTACAGAGATACAGTCTAGTTTCAAAAGCACTTATACTGGAATGATAATCTCTTGTAATAACAATGTGGACGTCACCATTAGATAGACAAACTTAGAACGACAAATGGCAACTTTAGATTTTTGCCAACTTTGATTCAAAGGGATGCACACATGCTACACACCATACCACCCACACCACTCACCATGGTCTAAGGAGCCTAGTGAGGGTATTGACAGCTGTAACTGTTGAGAGTGAGTGGTAACAACACATTTAGGAGAAATGACCAGGCCCCAAATGTTACTGGGAGAAAGAAGACAACTCTGCAATGTGGCACAAACGACAGCTGATCTGAGCTGGGGGTTTCGCCCATATAATTATATGAGCATTTTTGGTTTGTCCTCTGGAAGGGAAGACAAGGGGATCTCCTGTCCTGAGCAGATGACCACTTCATTGACCATGTGCTTGTTTCTGCATGGCCAGAGCATTACATAACAAAAACCTCCCCAACACACAAACCCCTGTGTAATTACATAGAGATACATTGAAATGATCACTGTTAGCGAACATCAAGCAGAAGTTAAATAACCAACAGTTAGGAAATTCCTTGGGTGACTGTGTGTAGGCTGTGTGTGAGTCTCCACATCTGTTTTCTATTGGTCAGGAGACAAAGAGATTAACCACAGGATATTACATTTACTAGCAGGGAGTGGTGGTGAGGAGGGTGGGTAACAGGGAACAGCTCATCCACATGACTTTTCTTTCTGTGTAGATCTTTTCATTATGGGGCTGACTGGAGAAACATGGCCTCTGAGGGACTGACTGATTGCTTCCCAGTTACTAAGGACAGGACACAGGATCTAGTGGACCCCAGTCATTGACTGTATGTGTGTACAACATTTGTTTTCTAATAGGTAAAATCCAAAATAGCATCCTATTTCTTATGTAGTACACTACATTTGACTTAGCTCTGGATAAAAGTAGTGCACTTATCATGAATAGGGTATATAGTCAACTGCCGGTTCTTTCAGGCTTCCTATGTGAACATGTTACGGCAGTAATAGTAGTATTTTCCTAGCCTGGGAATCCACACTGAATCCATATCACCTTTCACTGTTTCTCTTCAACTGTTAGTCTGGCCTTCCTCTAGCATTTGTGCTGAAATATCTTAATCTACTGTTGGTTCACTCAATCTTCCTTTGTGAAAATGTTATGGTAATAGTTTCCTTTCTCGGTTCATTGACCAGGAGGTTGCCTATCTATATGACATATCACACAACAGATATTCCTTCCTGGATCTGAGTCAGGCACATGACTAATGAAGGCTCCCAGGTCTTTTTTCGTCATATTTAAACATGTGCCCTTTTTAAACCAGGGCTTCAAAGGTTTGTAGGAGTGTATGTTTTTCTGAAGACAGTGATTCACCCATCTAGAATGTGCCTTTGTCTTAACCCCAGCTTGTCTTGTTTAACAGAGACATCTCCGTGTGTCATCAACCTAATAGGTCTAATGTGAAACATGGCTCCTGGAAAGGCTTGGAACATAGACTAAATCAACTCCGATTTTGAAACTAAACAGAATGGTTGGAGATGTTGCTTTTTGTTTGAATTAAAATAAATCAAATCGCATGTTATAGTAAGACAACACACTTATTTTTGTACGATATATGAGAGAGAGAGAGAGGGGGAGAGAAAATGTGCATTACACATGCTATCTTGAGTGAAGAATGAGATGGAAACCACATAAATGATACAGGGGCTCATCATCAGCCAAACCACTGTAGCAGTGGGATTGAATTATTATGATTAAAGAGGTAGATTATATTGAGAATAACTCACTGTGTGAGGCCTCCAGATGACCAAACCACCACATGCAGTGGGATTGAGTTATTACGATTAAAGAGGTTAGTACTGAGAATAACACACTGTGTGAGTGCCTTGACCCCAGATGTTACCCCTGAGAGAGAGAACAATCTGAGCTGTTTGTCCTGCTGATAGATAAGTACTGTAGTATTGTAAGTACTCTGTGGGTTTTAGTGAGTAATGTCCTGTAACGCCACATGTCCTCAGGGTCCAGAGGGCATGCGGAGTACACTGGGCACAAGTGCAACGTCTAGGTACAACAATAGTGAGTAGGATAGGCCAATTTCATGTTCAACATTGTGTGGGTCTAAAGGGAGATGATACCTAGGCCTAAACCATTATGTTGTTGTGGTAAAATCATTGCTAAGGTTAGCCAGAGTAAATGCACAGTTGCGACCTTGGAGGGAAAACTGTTGGTAAGTGAAAAGAGGATTAAATTATAGGTGTTTTGATGGTGCTGTATGTCACAAAGTCAGAAGGAAGTCAGCATCGTTCTGGCCAAGGCAGTTAAGTTAGGTCTGGCCATGCAATGGAAAATAAAACAGCTGTATTTTGTCTGAATTAGCCGGTGGCCTTCCATTTTTTTGAGGAGGAAATGGGTTGGATTTTGGGTTAGCTGAATGACTATGTTCATTCACTGTATTCTGTTAAGGCCAGGACAGGGGAGAGTTTTTGTATTGGCAGGTTGCCGAGAGAGAGAGAGAGAGAGAGAATCTTACCAGCATCAATATCATGATATAGGAAAAGGAGTGAGGAGTCTGAGAATCTTCAAATAAGAGAGCTGTCTTTGATGTCTGTTTGCATTCCTTTCAGTGTTGGTGAAAGAAGAGATGTTAAACGGAAGTGGAAGAGAGGGAGACACTTGAAATTGAATGAGGCGCTAAGAAAAACACACACCAGGTCTCTGAACAAAAGCAATGGGGAGAGAGAGAGAAAAAGAGAGGGAGAATAATTGAGAATAAGAGTGTATAGATCAAGGGATCGAGAGACTTAAGGAAGGAAGGGAGAGAGAGCGAGAGTGTGTGTGTGAGAGAACAGAGAGAGGGTAGTTGTCCACTACATCTCTGTGCTGTTTTAAGGCTTTGTTGTGGTTAAGTGGCACGTCCTGGTGATCCATCTAGCTAAGTAAAGGCTGGCAGTATCAGGCTTAATCCTAAATTTCGTCCTTTTCCTTAAGTAGTGCACTACATAGAGAATAGGGTGCCATTTGGGACATAGTGTCACACAAACACTGTTTAGGGCAAGGAAGCGTTTATAATGGGGCAGAAGTACAATATCTGGGTCTCCTCTCACTTGTTTGCGGTCCTCATGCTTTTCCCTCAAATGGGCTGTTACACATGCCTTTGTTTCCTGTTGATTGTCTCACTCAGAAACGCTATAATGACAATGTATACATGTTACTTCATGCACAAGTTGTTTATGGCTTTTGAAAAATAAACTTGTGGAATGCAGGATGATAAAAACAGGACTAGAGGACCTTGAGCAGAGGCAGGGAATAACAACACGAAAAGCCTTCTCTCATTGTAGTTAGTGCACAGTAGAGTATGGATGGAAGAAGCTGCTTTTTACTATCCCAGGACCCAGCCTTGGCCAGGCGCAGACTCGCTCACTGAGAGGTGTGGTATTGGGAATGGGGCAGCAGAGGGACAAATTCAAGAAGGGGGGGGGCTGGGGGTCTGGTAAAGGGGATTATCCCCACCACCCAGCACCGTAGAGTCTTCTGCCTCTAGTACCGTGGGGTGGAGGGGGCCGGGGTGCCGTGATTCTGTTGGCACGCTGCACTCGGCTGACCAGCCAACCAGAAGAAGGGGAAAAGAAGAAGAAGAAATGGCCTCTTGTTGTTTGTTCTCCTTGTCCTCCATCTGTCTGTTCAGTTCCTGACACCTGTACTGTCCTGTCAGAGCCTGACACCCTGACAGGGGCAGATAGGCCCCATCTTCAGGGACTGATGGAGGGAAGGATAGGGCAGCTAACGAGACCTGCATGGTGTAGCTGTGGGGGGATGGGATGGGGGTGAAGTTGGGGCCACTTCGCTTCTATCCCAGCAACATACTTTCTAGCTCTATAACCCAAGCCTACCGTACCCTAAGATCCAAGCCCTACATTTTTTATAATGGACTTAACAGAACAAGCTTTTGTCTGTTAAATTCACAACTCGGAGCTTAATTTGTATTTGTGATAGGGAAGGGTAATTGATTTAAAAGCAGAAAACAACTGCGATTAATGGGTTGCCAGCCAGATGTTCCTATAAAACATGAATCAAATAAAATGTTATTGGCCGCGTACACATATTTTACAGATGTTATCGCAGAAACATTTCGCAGCACCTATCTCCAGCAGGGCAGTAATACCAAACATAACACACATTTCAAGACTAAAAATGTATTAATTAAGAAATATCAGAACTAACAATGTAGCAGTCACTAAGGTGCATGGTAAAGGTGCAGGGTCTCTGCCTTCTAGATGGTAGCGGGGTGAGCTCGTTGATGATTTTCTGGCCTTCCTGTGATGCTATCAAGAAGAAACTCTCCTCTTTAGGGGTCATTCCATAGAACACAGTTAGACACTGACGTTGAGGGTTTAGTATGTGCTCTGGGGCTCATCCAAGAGCCTTTCATTGTTTTGATTGTAAAACAAACATCTTTGTTCCAAATTCCTAAATATAACACTTCTTACTACTTTGGATTGTGATCGGAAAAGGAAATGTCTTATGGTTGAGTTGTCAGCCTTAGTGACAAGATGGCTGGAAGGAAGACAGCTTTTATTTGCTTTTGGCATGACAATAAATTAACAGATGCTTTCTAAACCTGTTAGCTACCCACCTCTTAATCGGCTTACCTTGGCACAGTGACGGGCAGCGGGATGGGCGACTGGCACCTTTGAAGGGTCATACCAATAGCCAGTGGTCCACCCTTCCTCCAATAGAACATAACATGTTGGAGGACCACATGATACCAAAAAGAATACTTCATACATGAGCACACATTCAATTACTTGATAGAGTTCTGTAAGTACTGCTCACAGTTACTTGTGTATAACGGTTGAGGAACAGAAAATACATATTTAATCAATGTATTACCAAAGCATATAGAATAATTCTTCGAAAGACATCATCGGTTGAGAAGTTCCTATTTGGTCTCTTAAAATATCCAAATACTGTGTATGCCATAACTCAAGTGCTGTTGGTTTTCTTAAGCTCTGAACCTATCAAGTCATTTAAACATGTTTAGTATATGACAGTGTAAAAATAAACAGTGTAAAAGAGTTTGTTGCATTCATTTAAAGTTCTGACTGCCAAGTGCCCACGTCTGTTAACAAGTGTGTGGAAACTGTGTCACTTCACTTTGACACCACAGCAGAGCTGTTTTAAGTGTGTTTTACTACATTGAAGAATAATCCTAAAGTACTACAGAATTGTCAATATCCCACCCGTGAATTAGGTAGCACAAGTCATCTGTTGTTGGGTAATCATGATTTAATAAGCTCATGAATTAAATCAATTAGGTTTGTTTAGACACTGTCAATACGGAAACCCTCATGTTCTCTCACTAAAGAGTAAAACCAGTGTGGATAACCATGACCACAAGCTAGTGCCTAGTGAGGGTGTGGAATGACCTCCCCTCTTAGCTTTAGACCGCTACTTGTTTGCACTTACCCGAGGATAATCGTGTAGGTTCCACAAACTCAAACAAATGGCTTGCTGCCAAGTCTTCTGCCGTTCAAACAAACATGTAAATGTGTTGACATAGTGGTGTCATAGTGGCTCAGGACAGACTGCTGAGTGTCTGTTCTTGTCACATTTGTACTATGGAGGACATTAGGAATGTATTACACTGAAAGACCTGTATCTACAGTGCTTTCAGAAACTACCGTACTCACACCTCTTGACTTATTCCACATTTTGTTGTGTTACAGCCTGAATTTAAAATAGATTAAATATATATCAGTGCCCGACACATAATACCCAAGCCATCAGTAGTACAGAGAGGTTGTTGCCTACATACATAGACTTAAAATCATTGGCCACTTTAATCATGTTTACATATCTTGCATTACTCATCTCATATGTACAGTTGAAGTCTGAAGTTTACATACACTTAGGTTGGAGTCATTAAAACTTGTTTTTCAACCACTCCACAAATGTCTTGTTAACAAACTATAGTTTTGGCAAGTCGGTTAGGACATCGACTTTGTGCATGACACAAGTAATTGTTCCAACAATTGTTTATAGGCAGATTATTTCACTTATAATTCACTGTATCACAATTCCAGTGGGTCAGAAGTTAACAAACACTAAGTTGACTGTGCCTTTAAGCAGCTTGGAAAATTCCAGATAATGATGTCATGGCTTTAGAAGCTTCTGATAGGCTAACTGGCATAATTTGAGTCAATTGGAGGTGTACCTGTGGATGTATTTCAATGCCTACCTTCAATCTCAGTGCCTCTTTGCTTGACATCATGGGAAAATCAAAAGAAATCAGCCAAGATCTCAGAAAAAAAATTGTAGACCTCCACAAGTCTGCTTCATCCTTGGGAGCAATTTCGAAACACCTGAAGGTACCACGTTCATATGTACAAACAATAGTACGCAAGTATAAACAATAGTACGCAAGTATAAACACCAAGTATAAACACCAGAAAAGAGACACGTTCTGTCTCCTAGAGACGAAAAGTGCAAATCGATCCCAGAACAACAGAAAATAACCTTGTGAAGATGCTGGAGGAAACAGGTACAAAAGTATCTATATCCACAGTAAAATGAGTCCTATATCGACATAATCTGAAAGGCCGCTCAGCAAGGAAGAAGCCACTGCTCCAAAACCGCCATAAAAAAGCCAGACTACAGTTTGCAACTGCACATGGGGACAAAAATCATACTTTTTGGAGAAATGGCCTCTGATCTGATGAAACAAAAATAGAACTGTTTGGCCATAATGATCATCGTTATGTTTGGAGGAGAAAGGGGGAGACTTGCAGGCCGAAGAACACCATCCCATCCGTGAAGCATCGTGTTGTGGGGGTGCTTTGCTGCAGGAGGGACTGGTGCACTTCACAAACTAGATGGCATCATGAGGGAGGAAAATTATGTGGATATATTGAAGCAACATCTCAAGACATCAGTCAGGAAGTTAAAGCTTGGTCGCAAATGGATCTTCCAAATGGGCAATGACCCCAAGCATACTTCCAAAGTTGTGGCAAAATCGCGGCAGAACTGAAAAAGCTTGTGCGGGCAAGGAGGCCTACAAACCTGACTCCGTTACACCAGCTCTGTCAGGAGGAATGGGACAAAATTAGCCCAACGTATTGTCGGAAGCTTGTAGAAGGCGACCTGAATCGTTTGACCCAAGTTAAATAAATGAAAGGCAATGCTACCAAATACTAATTGAGTGTATGAAAACTTCTGACCCACTGGGAATGTGATGAAAGAAATAAAAGCTGAAATAAATAATTCTCTCTACTATTATTCTGGCATTTCATATTCTTAAAATAAAGTGGTGATCCTAACTGACCTAAAACAGAGAATTTTTAATAGGATTAAATGTCAGGAATTGTGATAATCTGAGTTTAAATGTATTTGGCTAAAGTGTATGTAAACTTCCGACTTCAACTGTATATACTGTATTTTATATGATCTACTTCATCTTAACCTATACCACTCTGACATTGCTCGTCCATATATTTATATTAGAGGTCGACCGATTTATGATTTTTCAAAGCCGATACCGATTATTGGAGGACCAAAAAAAGCCGATACCGATTATTGGAGGACCAAAAAAAACGATACCGATTAATCTGCCTATTTATTTATTTATTTGTAATAATGACAATTACAACAATACTGATTGAACACTTATTTTAACTTAATATAATACATCAATAAAATCAATTTAGCCTCAAATAAATAATTAAACAAGTGTTGGAGAATGTGTGCTATGTAAGAAAGCTAACCTTTAACTTCCTTGCTCAGAACAGGAGAACATATGAAAGCTGGTGGTTCCTTTTTAACATGAGTCTTCAATATTCCCAGGTAAGAAGTTTTAGGTTGGAGCTATTATAGGAATTATAGGACTATTTCCCTCTATACCATTTGTATTTCATTAACCTTTGACTATTGGATGTTCTTATAGGCACTTTAGTATTGCCAGTGTAACAGTATAGCTTCCGTCCCTCTCCTCGCTCCTCCCTGGGCTCGAACCAGGAACACAACGATAACAGCCACCCTCGAAGCAGCAGCGTTACCCATGCAGAGCAAGGGAAACAACTATCCCAAGGCTCAGAGCGAGTGATGTTTGAAATGCTATTAGCGTGCACTAACTAGCCAGCCATTTCACATCAGTTACACTAGCCTCGTCTCTGGAGTTGATAGGCTTGAAGTCATAAACAGCGCAATGCTTGACGCACAACGAAGAGCTGCTGGCAAAACGCACAAAAGTGCTGTTTGAATGAATGTTTACGCGCCTGCTTCTGCCTACCACTGCTCAGTCAGATTATATGCAACGCAGGACACGCTAGATAATATCTAGTAATATCAACAATGTGTAGTTAACTAGTGATTGATTGTTTTTTATAAGATAAGTATAATGCTAGCTAGCAACTTACCTTGGCTTACTGCCTTCATGTAACAGGCAGTCAGTCTCTTGTTGAGTGCAACGAGAGAGAGGTGGGTTGTTATTGCATTGGACTAGTTAACTGTAAGGTTGCAAGATTGAATCCCCCGAGCTGACAAGGTGAAAATCTGTCTTTCTGCCCCAGAACAAGGCAGTGAACCCACCGTTCCTAGGCCGTCATTGAAAATAAGCATGTGTTCTTAACTGACTTGCCTAGTTAAAAAAATATTAAATAAAGGTGTAAAAAAAAAAAACGGCAAAATCGGTGTCCAAAATTACCGATTTCCGATTGGCCCTAATTAATCGGCCATTCCGATTAATCGGTCAACCTCTAATTTATATATTCTTATTCCATTCCTTTAGCTAGATTTGTGTGTATTAGGTATTTGTTGTGGAATTGTTAATGTTGCTGCACTGTCGGAACTAGAAGCACAAGCATTTTTGCCACACTCGCAATTACATCTGCTAACCATTTGTATGTGACCAATAAAAATTTATTTTATTTTGTTGTTTATTCCACCTTTATTTAACCAGGTAGGCCAGTTGAGAACAAGTTCTAAGTTACAACTGTGACCTGGCCAAGACAAAAGCAAAGCAGTGTGACAAAAACTACAACACAGAGTTACACATGGGATTAACAAAATAGAAGAATCTGTATTCCGTGTGTGCAAATTAAGGCAATAAATAGGCCATAGTGGCAAAGTAATTACAATTTAGCAATTAACACTGGAGTGATAGATGTGCAGATGAGGATGTGCAAGTAGAAAACTGGTGTGCAAAAGAGCAGAAAAACAAAAACAAATATGAGGTAGATAGTTGGTTGGATGGGCTATTTACAGATGGGTGTACAGCTGCCGCGATCGGTAAGCTGCTCTGACAGCTGATGCTTAAAGTTAGTGAGGGAGACAAGTCTTCAACTTCAGTGATTTGTGCAGTTCTTTCCAGTCATTGGCAACAGAGAACTGGAAGGAAAGGTGGCCAAAGGAAGTGTTGGCTTTGGGGATGACCAGTTAAATATACTGTACCTGCTGGAGCGCGTGCTACGGGTGGGTGTTGCTATGGTGACCAGTGAGCTGAGATAAGGCGAAGCTTTACCTAGCAAAGACTTATAGATGACCTGGAGCCAGTGTGTTTGGCGACTAATATGTAGCGAGGACCAGCCAACAAGAGCATACAGGTCGCAGTGGTGGGTAGTATATGGGGCTTTGGTGACAAAACGGATGGCACTGTGATAGACTGCATCTAATTTGCTGAGTAGAATGTTGGAGACTATTTTGTAATTGACATCGCCGAAGTCAAGGATCGGTAGGAGAGTCAAATTTACGAGGATATGTTTGGCAGCATGAGTGAAGGATGCTTTGTTGTGAAATAGGAAGCCAATTTTAGATTTAATTTTGGATTGGAGATGCTTATTTAATGTCAAAGTGGAATTATGTTTTTGTCTTGAGTCAATGTATTCAACCCTTTTGTTATGGCAGGCCTAAATAAATTTAGGAGTAAAGATTTACTTAACAAGTCACATAATGCGGCCTCCCGAGTGGCGCACCGGTCTAAGGCACTGCATCGCAGTGCTAGAGGCATCATTACAGATCCGGAAGACCCATGAGGTGGTGCACAATTGGCCCAGCGTCGTTAGGGGTAGGGTTTGGCCGGCTGGAATGTCCTTGTCCCATCGTGCTCTAGCGACTCCTTGTGGCTACCAGGCTCATGAACGCTGACTTCGGTCGCCAGCTGTACAGTGTTTCCTCCGACACATTGGTGCGGCTGGCTTCCGGGTTAAGTGAGCAGTGTGTCAAGAAGCAGTGCGGCTTGGCGGGGTCGTGTTTCGGAGGACGCATGGCTCTCGACCTTCGCCTCTCCTGAGTCCATACGGGGTTGCAGCGAGGAGACAAGACTGTAGCTACCGATTGGGGGTAAAAAGTACAATTTTTAAATGATATATAAATAAATAAATGCAAGTCAAATAGTAAGTTGCATTGACTCACTCTGTGTGCCATAGTATTGTTAAACATGATTTTTGAATGACTACCTCATCTCTGTACCCCACACATTCAATTATCTCTAAGGTCCCTCTGTCGAGCAGTGAATTTCAAACATAGATTCAACCACAAAGGAAGGTTTTCCAATGCCTTGTAAAGAAGGGCACCTATTGGGTAGATGGGTAAGAAAAATATCCCTTTGACGATGGTGAAGTTATTAATTACACTTTGGGGGGGTGTATCAATACACCTAGTCACTAGAAAGATACAGGAGTCCTTCCTAATTCAGTTGCCGGAGAGGAAGGGAACCGCTCAAGGACTTCACCACGAGGCCAATGGTGATGTTTAATGGCTGTGATAGGAGAGAACTCAGGATGCATCAACACTGTAGTTACTCCACAATACTAACCTAATTGATAGACTGAATAGAAGGCAGCCTGTACAAAATAAAACATATTCCAAAACATGCATCCTGTTTGCAACAAGGCACTAAAGTAGTACTGCAAAACATTTGGCAAAGCAATTAACTTTTTGTCCTGACTACAAAGTATTATGTTTGAGGCAAATCCAATGCAACACATTACTGAGTACCACTCTCAATATTTTCAAGCATAGTGGTGGCTACATCATGTTATGGGATGCTTGTAATTGTTAAGAATTGGGGAATTTTTCGGGATAAAAAATAAGCAGCATGGCGCTAATCACAGGCAAAATCCTAGAGGAAAACCTGTTTCAGTCTGCTTTCCTCCAGACACTGGGACAAGAATCCACCTTTCAGCAGGACAATAACCTAAAACAGGCCAAATCTACACTGGAGTTGCTTACCAAGAAGTCAGTGAATGCTCATGAGTGGCCAAGTTAGGGTTTTGACATAAATCGGCTTTAAAATCTATGGCAAGACCTGAAAATTGTTATCTAGCAATGATCAGCAACCAATTTGACAGAGATTGAAGAATTTTGAAAAGAATAATGGGCAAATGTTGCATAATCCAAGTGTGCAAAGCTCTTAAAGACTTACCCAGAAAGACTCACAGCTGTAATTGCTGCCCAAGGTGACTCTAACATGTATTGACTCAGGGGGTTGAATACATATCGAAGTTATATTAGTGTTTAATTTTTCATGATTTTTCTTCCACTTTGACATTTTACAGAGTATTTTGTGTAAATTGCTGACAAAAAATGACAATTATATCTATTTGAATCCCACTTTGTAACACAAGAACATTTGGAAAAAGTAAAGGGGTGTGAATACTCTCTGAAGGCGCTGTATTTAAGTGTACGTTTTCATATTGAGTGACCTCTTAAAACTATGTATAAACATGGTAGTTACTAGTTACAGTGCGTTAATGTATTATTTGACAACTATATCCTGAGCGATACTTCTTATGACATACAATCAAAACGTTTTGTTTTTATTCTCTGCCGAAAAGTTAAATAACTACATTTAGTTTAACTGTGCAAGAGAGAATATATATATATTTATTTATTTATTAAACGCAAGCATGTTCTTTCTTATTCATATCATATTTTATACACATTGTTGGACTGTAATACAGAGTGTAAAATCTGTAGAGCTCCCTCTGTTGGCAACTCGGGCACAGCTGGGGGAACTCACATAGGATAATTCAAGCAGTGAATGTGTTTTTTTTCTGCATGTATGTGTGTGTCCATGTGTTGTGACCAAAACAACCTCCATATTTCAAAATATCCTTGTTTAAAAAGGAATTGTGCCAAGAACCTTTTTATACACATTCCACATGTTTTGCTTTAATCTCTCCTTCTCCCTCTCTGTTTCTCTAGGTTGACTCTGACTCCCTGCTGTCCACCATGGAGACCTCTGCTCCGACAGCCACTGAGAAAAAGGAGCATAAGGGATCGGGTTTAGATGGAAGCAGCTTCTCAGACCTGCCAAAGAAACCATCTCCCACTACTGTGACCAGAGGTATGAATGACTAAGCAGTGGTGGAAAAAGTACTCAATTGATTGTCATACTTGAGTAAAAGTAGATGCCTTAAAAGAAAATGAATCAAGTGAAAGTCACACAGTAAAAGTCTAAAAGTTTCTGGTTTTAAAATTACTTAAATGCAGTGGTGGAAAAAGTACTACATTTTCATACTTTAGTTATATTTGGGGAAAAAAAGATGGGGGAACACTCAGACATCATTTATGAATGCATTATTTGTTTTTAGTGATTCTGCCAGATCAGATGCAATAGGGATGACAATGCGTTATATTGATAGATGCGTGTATTGGACCATATTGCTGCCCTGCCTGAGCATTCAAAAATGAGTACTTTTTGGGTGTCAGGGAAAATGTGTGGTATCATAAATATAACATATTTTCTTTATGAATGTATTGGACTAAAAGTAAACTTGTCAATGATTTATATTAAAGTATAGATACCCCCCAAAACAACTTAAGTAGTACTTCAAAGTATTTTTACTTACTTTACAGCACTGTGACTAAGAGCTAACACCTTCAACTATACCTCAAGTCTCTGTCTGTACACTATAGCAGTGCTCCCAGTCAGAAGTTGGCGTCTTTGATACCCAAATCAAATACATTATAGGTGTCCCCCTGTCATATGGTATCTCCAGAAGTATTCTTCCAATATTTTCATTCTGAAAATATTTTCAATATAAAATACTTCTTGACTGAAATTTATTGTGCAGAAGGTAAAATCTTGCCTATTAGGTATTGTTTTTCTTTCGGTGCTCCATGTTGGTGTATGTTTTACATAGTGTCTTATTGACACACTCAGTGGCACATCAAAAAAATAGATATGGAGAGGGACTGCATGTTTCAAGGATGTCAGAAACTGGGTGATGAAAAACCCCACTAATGAGGGCGAAAGACCTTGTTCTTACCTCGTGAGTATAAACGTTATAAATTACTAAAGCAGTCTGTGGTAACAGTGGATGGCACAGTGCATCAGAGTCCTCTGACACCGGCGAGGACCGGGAAGTACCTTTTGATATGCTAATGAGTTGTATCTGATATTGTGGCATTGGTAAGTTATATTTAATGATAAGCTTGGTGACCTGCCATAAGCAAAGCCATATGAGCATTAATTGTTTAGAGAAATAGATTTAAGAAAAATAGGACGCTTCTCTCTGCCCTCAATGGCACCTCTTCAAAGAAATCGTAGAAGATTGTTTCCAAACATATTAATTATATTTATTGTACTGTATCCTATACAGGGTACCCTATTGCAATTATTCAAACCTACATAGACCAAATAATTGTGATAGTTGCAAATGATATTGTAAGTAATATAAAGCTGGTATAGTTTATCTTTATGGAAAGTAGCTGGCAGGCAATTC
Source organism: Oncorhynchus masou masou (assembly GCF_036934945.1). Lineage (NCBI taxonomy): Eukaryota > Metazoa > Chordata > Actinopteri > Salmoniformes > Salmonidae > Oncorhynchus > Oncorhynchus masou. The sequence goes on from NC_088240.1 coordinate 29,650,608, forward strand.
TTATGTGATGATAACTGTTGTGAGTTTCCATCCGGTCTGAGAAGAAAAAAGGAGGGAGGGAGGAAGAGGGAGATACAGATTAAGGGAGAGAGAGACAGAAAGAGAGACCGGGAGAGAGACCTCTCATCTATTAAATATGAGACCTCATGTTTTCATCAGTGAGTATATGTGATGAAATCTCCCCATAACGAGGACTGAGTACCTTGTTCTCGCCTCCAGAGGTTTAACATTATGAATTATAAACGACTGCATGGCGGAGCGGTTCAACTGGACTCTGAAGTCCTTCCTTCTGAGATGGACAAAGACATCTAGCGAGGGCCCACCACTGAAATGTTAATAGAACTTATCAGTCGTACATTTTTACTGTTTAATGAATGGCTTGGTGGCCTGCCATCGCCAAACTATAATCATCATGCATTCTTTATTCACACATTGGCAACAGCGAAAGTAGAACATTTACACCCATATTGACTTTGGTACATAGTTATACTCCTATGTTTATCATTTGTTTTTGTCCTTTTGATCAGTCTTTTCACTGGTCCTGCAATTAGTATGAATATAGGGCCAAATCTGTTCCTGAAGAGCTACCTTCCTGTATGTTTTCGCTCCAACCCCAGTTGTAACTAACCTGATTCAGTTTATCAACTAGCTAAATATTAGAATCAGGTGTGCTAGATTAGGGTTGGAGTGAACTTACTCACCAGCAACAGGGTTGAAGAGCCCTGATATAGGGCATAATGTGAATAAATCAATATGATAGTGTATTATTCTTAGTACATTTCTCAAAGTAGCCAATATCAATGGCCTCATTCACTCAACTCTATTGAAACTACTGTTAAGTCAAAGGGTAACTAACTGAAGGATCATCAGACCACTCGGTAAAAGGTCTAAGAAAAACTCTCTAGCTTCAAATGTAAAACATCCAAGTCATTACAAAGTAACATAGTTCCAACTACGGTACATTGTTTCCCTTCGCTGGCCTGCCCTGGACACGTTGGCAGGTTGAACATCAGTGTCTTACAAAGAAGACGCCATTTCAGTTTCATGGAGAAATGCCTTGCCTAGTTCAAGGGAAACTTCCCCGCTGAACATTATTTGGGGTGTTTTTCCAGTTTCCTACATAATTATGAGTGATGAGGTGTTTCAGACATAATTATGCACCTTAGTGGTATTTTAGAATTTTTGCCCGGGAGAGTTCAACCAATGATGTCATGGGTTTAGTCATGTTTTGTTGCAATTATTGTGGCCTTTGTGTTTTGACGATTGCATGACGATCACGCTAATAGTGAGTAGATATGATTGTCCTTGTTCAATAGATAGGATCAATGTTCCTAGCTGCCACATCATTGCATGACATCTAGGTCAGGAAGACAAATGACAAATAAGTCACAAGGCAGTGCTGTTCAGTAAAGTAGAATTTTGTGATCGATTCAACCATAACAGGGCTTCCTAGTAAGACTACAAGCCAAGCTAGCCATGTTGAGGTAGCTTTGTTTGCTTTACCCAAAAATGTACTGTAGCCTAATGTTATAGGTAGTTAGCTAGCTAGCCTCAATGTATCTTATTAGGATTAAAACTGGAGAAATGTTTTGATGATGATAACGAAGAGTAATGAAATTACTTTGGCTTTATGACTCGTATTAGTCTTTGAAAAACTATACCTGTGTGTTGTAGCTAGCTAGGTAACGTGTGTCTATGATATGTGTCATATTCTTTATTGTGCTGCAATACGAATACAGACACTACACAACAATTGCCCATAATAGCATTTTTGTAATTATTTTACAGACAATACCACTTAGTGGCCTAGGGATTATATGTGTAGTTTGTTCTATGTGGGGAGAAGCTAGGCACAGGACACCGAATCCCCTTGCCTGCATGTGTTGTTTGGGCCATTCAAACAATTTATCCTTCACACGATGGACAGTATGTCGGATACAAATAAGTGGATGACTCGGGGAGATGTGAAAGGTCCATAACAACAATCTCCCATTGTTTCAAAGTGACTCCGAACATCTCACTGCACCCACCAAACACACCATATATAAATATTCCCTTTGTAGACCTGTAGTATTTATTATAGGCGTTAGTAGTATATTTGTCTTTACTGCGTACAGTATATGTCATACATTGCCATAATGTTTCTGTGTACTGCTGTGTGAACTCACCTCGCTCCCCAGAGCAAATTAAATTTGTCTTGAATACAGTCCATGTCTACTTATTTGCTACATTGACAGACGAATCTACTGATTTATTCAAATATGTTTACAAATTGAAGTTGATACACCAACTCCCTGCATCATTTGTTTTAGCAGTAAGATTGTAGCTAGTTACTTCCCCCAAAAAGTATGAATATCACAAAGAAGAGATCCAGAAGTAGAAGTCAGCAGTTTATTGGTTTCTGATGCAGCTGGAATCACTTAGTCACTTGTCAGTACACATATACAAAAATATTCTAGAAACATTTGATCAAACTCCATTATATACATATGTAGAAGAGCTAGCAATATCTATACCACAATGCAATTGTGAGCATACTAGGCATTCTATATTATATGACAACATCAGTCTAATATGGATGTTGTGTTGGCTGAATATTCCAGGCAGAGTCCTGAAAGTTCTTGTCTTATGTTAGGCAATGGCAGCTTGTCTGACAGAACTTCATGACCTTGGACTCATAGACTATACACTTTTGCTCTTGCCAGCCCAGTCTTTTCCTCTTCCGAGTCAGATGATCTTGAGGTTGTTCACAGCTTAAATGGGTCTATAGGATCTCTACTACTAAAGCTCGTGTCACGGTCAGCAGCAGCAGGATTAGTCTGTAGTCTGTGATTAACCAACATTTTTTTTGTTGTAAAATGGTAGCCTAGTGGTTAGAGCATTGGGCCAGTAACCGAAAGGTTGCTGGATTGAATCCCCAAACTGACATGGTAAAAGTATTTCCATTCTGCCACTGAGCAAGGCAATTAACCCACTGTTGCCCGCGCGCTGAAGACTTGGATGTCGATTGAGGCAGCCCCCCGCACCTCTCTTATTCAGAGGGGTTGGGGTTAAATGCGCAAGACACATTTCAGTTGTACAACTGACTAGGTATCCCCCTTTCCCTTTCCCTAATACACACTCAAACAAGGTACGATATCCACCCATCCCCCTCGTGTCAATACATCATGCTGACTAACCTTCACACACAATACCCACCGCCAGCAGACCTCAATCCACACCATCCCTTTCTTATTATTAACTCTGCTTTACTCCAATTAAGACTTCAAGTTTTGCATAAACAATCAACTAAGCCTCCATAATACAGAGTAAACTAAGTTGTAGTCTACTTATAAACACTCCAACTAGGACAAGACACAGGCCATGTTTATGCCTAGCTCCAGCATATTTATTTGCTCATTGTGGAGTCATGGAAAGATTTACAGTAGCAAAGGTGACCTACAGTGCATTTGGAAAGTAATCAGACCCCTTGACTTATTATTATTTTTAAATGCTTTACACCCTTATTCTAAAATTGATTAAATTGTTTTTTTTCTCTCATCAATCTACACAATACCACATAATGACGAAGCAAAAACAGGTTTTTTGAAATGTTTGTAAATTAGTAAAAAAAAATAAACTGAAATATAACATTTGTATAAGTATTCGGACCCTTTACTCAGTACTTTGTTGATGCACCTTTGACAGTGATTACAGATTAATTTCTTCTTGGATATGTCACTACAAGCTTGGCATACTGGTATTTGGGGAGTTTGTCCCATTCTTTTCTGCAGATCATCTCAAGCTCTGTGAGGTTGGATGGAAAGTGACGCTGCACCGCTATTTTCAGGTCTCTCCAGAGATGTTCGATCGGGTTCAAGTCCGGGCTCTGGCTGGGCCACTCAAGAACATTCAGAGACTTGTCCTGAAGCCACTCCTGCATTGGCTTGGCTGTATTCTTAGGGTCGTTGTCCTGTTGGAAGGTGAGCCTTCATCCCAGTCTGAGGTCCTGAGCGCTCTGGAGAAGGTTTTCATCAAGAATATCTCTGTACTTTACTCTGTTAATCTTTCCGTCAACATGATGCTACCACCACAACATGATGCTGCCACCACCATGCTTCACCAGGTTTCTTCCAGATGTGACGCTTGGTATTCAGGCCAAAGCGTTCAATATTCGTTTCATCAGACCAGAGAATCTTGTTTCTCATGGTCTGAGAGTCCTTTAGGTACCTTTGTGGCAAACTCCAAGCGGGCTGTCGTGCCATTTACTGAGCAGTGGCTTCTGTCTGGCCACTACCATAAAGGCCTGATTGGTGGAGTCCTGCAGATATGGTTGTCCTTCTGGAAGATTCTCCCATCTCTACAGAGAAACTCTACAGCTCTGTCAGAGTGACCATCGGCTTCTTGGTCACCTCCCTGACCAAGGCTCTTCTCCCACGATTACTCAGTTTGGCCAGGCGGCCAGCTCTAGGAAGATCCTTGGTGGTTCCAAACTTCTTCCATTTAAGAATGATGGAGTCGACTGTGTTCTTGGGGACCTTCAATGCTGCAGAAATATTTTAGTACCCTTCCACAAGATCTGTGCCTCGACACATTCCTGGCTCAGAGCTCTACGGACAATTCCTTCGAACTCATGGGTTATTGTGTGTAGATTGATGAGGATTTTTAATGTAATATTTAAGAAATTTTAAAATAAGTCCATAACGTAACAAAATGTGGAAAAATGGAAGGGGTCTGAATACTTTCCAATTACACTGTATACTAGTTCTTGGTGTTGATGACGCTACAGATGTTGATGGTATCGGACTCTGTAAATGGACACACAGGGCCTGTCACGTTAGCCTCTGCGGTAGTTAGTTGGCTGGCCATGGGTTAGATGCAGTCCGGTAGGCTGTAGCTAACTTTAGCTAACGTTCGCTTTACATTGCCAGATAGCAACAGAAAATTACATTGATTTGCTTTGGAATATCTAGCCAGCATATTAAGAAAACTAACTAGCTTGGTTTAGATAAACAAATGTAGTTCGCTAGCTACATTACCTCTGCTCGACTTCTTAGCAAGGTAACCACTGAAATGTTACCCCAGCAGTCTGTGCTTGCTTGTAGTTTGCACATCCATGTAATGAGCACCACACCATGACTAAACTTCACAGGTTGTCGACACAAAAATATAAATAAATAGTTGTTCGCAAGCTGATGTTCAATGAACGAGTGGCTGGTCCAGTGAGTAATTTTTGTAACCTGTTGACACCCATTCTCAGCTGGATCCACCTCGACAAGGGCAGTACTACGCCCTGAAATCGCTATAAATGATGGATATTGTGGTCTGCTTTTAACCAGGAAATTCACATGGCACGTGTTATACCGGTGAGATGCAGAAATGCTTGTATTTGGATGTAGTGAGGAAATTCTAGATTTTTCTGACACGCATATAACATATGAATGGACATATACCTTGAAAGAGCAGCAGTGAAATGTCCCTTTTAAATTGGAGTCCATGACTCTTAAACCAGAATGAAAGTATGTGTAGCCCCTATAGCTCTTAGTGCAAGGGGCCCTGACTAGGAGGGGAGGGGATGATGTTGGCTTGGCATGAATCCGCCTGTTCCTTGATATGCATCAGGCTGTTTCTTTAGCCGGGCCTTGTTAATGATTTTAAATGGGCACCCACGTTCTCTGTGACAGCCCGCATCTGTCTGGCAGGGCAGACTCTTACTGTGTGTGTGCGTGTGAGCTGCAAGACTGCAACACGACCCCTAGTCTGTAGGAGTTATTGGTCTGTCTCTCAGGTTGTGGTTCGCCAGTTGTAGGAACATGTGCACAGAATAGGTACTTCATACCGGGACAGTAAAACATTCAAAGCTAAACCTGTCCTGGCTTTAGCAGATTCTCTTTCAGCAAGGGAAGAGGGATGTGTAGGCATAGAACACAAGCTGTGTTCAAATACCCATACTATCATACTGTATACTATATATTTAAGGAGTGTATATACTATTAGTTAATTTTAGTATACTGTGAACAAACAGTATCCCTTCAGTTGAGTGTACTAGTGCTTTGCCTGTCTACCGGAAAGTTGATGCTGTTGCTATGCAACTTCTTGCTAGCTTGTTAGCATAGCTAACAAATTGCCAGCTAGACATTTTAATTCTTCATTAGCAATGTCCGTTAAGAACACACAATGACTATACCTTTTAGCTAAGCTAAGAATGCTGTGAATAAGTCAATAAACGTTGGGTAGTTAGTTAGATACCATTTAGTTAATATACTGACAAGCAGGGACGGAACTAGAGATTCATGGATAGGGGGGCTAAGCTTCTTTTAGGGGGTTCTGGGCATACTCCCCCCTATAATAAGCCTAGTGACGTTCCTGCTGGCAAGTTTTATGTATTATTAGCCAACTAACGTTAGGTAGCTAGCTAACATACCAGTACATACAAACAACTGCTGTAATGATATGCTATGCAGTTGGTAAGGCTAGCGTAGCTAACAAAATGTCACCGAACAGAAGTGTAACATAAGTTATTTGAAAAGGCATAATTTTTTTACATTGCTCAATATTTTCTTAACATTTGTCATAATTAGTTAAGGCAATGAATTTGTATCCACTCTCGTTGGACTTGGCTGATTATTTTCTGAAATTTTTTTCAAATCTGAAAATGTTGTGAAGCCATGCCCATTTTCGGGAAGAAATGCATTAAGGGCCCCAAAAGCACAGAAATAATTTCCACTGCTTGTATACTTCGTATTTTGGCAAATGTAGTACGACATCCGGGAACCTTTTGGCATAATTTGACCAATAAGCATACTACATACTCAATTTACATCACAAATAGTATGGTTAGTGCGGTTAGTAGGAGTATTTGAACACAGTCTTTCTGTTTTGCCATTTTATTTTAATTGTCCTCTAGTAAGCAGGGTGCATTGTCTTCAATGTTATGTTAAAAAAAAGAGGTTAGCCCAGAAAACCAGAGGTAGATTTTTCTGTTATACTTTTACACTATACACTGTCTTTATGTAACCCTCAGATTGGAGTTGAGTTCAACAGTCACCATTGTGCCCTGTTGTGTCCCTCCCCCCCCACTCCACATACACTGGCTGTGCAAATGTGGACTGTAGAGTGTAACCACTCGCCTAAACTCTGGGTCTAGTAACTACACTAGATGGATGAAGTGTCATGAGTTTCGTTAAGAGAGTGGTGAGCTTGTGATAAGGATGGAGCAGTGTGTTAATAACGCCCCTGGTGTCCGTAAAGATGCTGAGTGAGTAAAGGTCAGCGTGAGATGGGTTCCGAGGGGTGATGGGGAGGTTAAGGCATCCGCATGCTTCCAATCTGAAACAGTTCGGGACAGTTTGTGAATATATTATGACAACATTTTGTGAGGTTTTTGTTCATTTTGGTCTTTGGCCAAGTTTTTTCCGCTGTTTGTGAGCACACATTTTCCTCTCAACCCGAATTTCAGTAGCTGAAGTCTACGCCCATTCCTCGGTCATTGTTCAGCTGTGGGGATTCTTTAATGAAGTGTTTGTTGTTATTCAATGGTAGACGACTCATTTCCATGCACATTTTTTCACTTGAAAAATACTGCACCAAACATCTTAGTTAGATGTAAAATTGCGTAACTAAAATATCCTCAGCAAAAGCATAAACATTTGACAGATTTCTTAAATTATTTTAGACTTATTCTGACTATTTTGAGGAAGTGTATACTGGCTACATCATCTCAAGATGGACAAATGGTACTATTGCCACCTTTTTCTCGAGTTTGGCTAGTTGCCAGCCGACCGAAGCGTGCATAAGGCTTTTGAGGTGTGCGTGAGAGGGGGAGCAAGGTGCGTCTCTGCCATAGACCTCTCTCATGGTCCCTGAGGTGCTCTGCTCTGGAGAAGGCGCTCCGGACGTTAGGCTGCGGGCAGAGAAAAATGTGACCAGAAAAAAAGGCTACCCACCTGGTTGTCCACAGGCAGGATCACTCCAAAGGGACAGACCCAAATCTTCCTGAGAAAGGGATTTCTGCTCTTTCTTTCCCACTAAATGGGAATACCTAGCAAGTTGTACAACTGAATACCTTCAACTGAAATGTGTCTTCCACATTTATCCCAACCCCTCTGAATCAGAGAGGTGCAGGGGGCTGCAATAATCAACATCCATGTCTTTGATGCCATGCTCAGGGGCAGAGCAAAATATTTTTACCTTGTCAGCTCGGGGATTCAATCCAGCAACCTTTCGGTTACTGCCCCAATGCTCTAACCACTAGGCTACCTGAGGCCCTTACTCTGCTGTGGTACTGTGTCCCCATGAAAAAGCAGGGAGAGAATAGAGGATCTGAGACTCAGCGGTTAGCCAGTGCTGTCTGACCTCTACCTCCTCCCTTATATGTTGAACTAACTCCATGGTCCTCCTCTGGTGTTTTAAACTTAAAATCAAATAATAAATATCCTGATGAGTGGAATATTCTCTGTACTTTTTAAGATATTCATAACGTTACTCTAACTGCACAACGTGGATGTGTGCCTTCGTATTCGTTCCCTTTGTCTTTAAAAAGAGTAATCAAGACAATGCAAGAAATAAATAGTTCTGGTTACTGTCTTGCACAAGACACCACCTCCATTGACCTTATTATTTTGAAAAAAGCTTGACACACACATTTGAAAAGCCCATAATATATGCATCTTTAATTTCCCCAGTATATAGTCATGTTGGGAAAGAAAGGACCAACTCTATCCAGTGTCATCTATTTCATGACATTGTATCAATATTGCATTTGTATCAATACTACATTGGCTAAGACCCGATACCTGAGAAGACTATACCAGGCAGGTCTTACAGGAAGGCCAAGCTATTGACTGGTTCGGCCCAATTCTGCTTTCCTGTCAGGGCGCTCCTCTTCTATAACACACAGAGACAGATATCATTACAGAGCGGGAAAGACATTCATTTTATTCTTATGGTCATGTTCTGTCAAACTGTATAGATCCTCCTAAAATGGTGTCTTATTTTACAGTAAATAGGTTATATTTCATATCTAATATGTTTTAAAATAGGTTCATACAGAGTCTGTCCTGGGCAGTCAGCTCAATACATTTCTTCATACTTATACATTCCCTTGACTCTAAGTCTACATCAGTGTAAAACAGAGCTCCTTGGAAAACAGATTGTGTTATACTGAGGAGTTTCAGAAGTTACTCTGCCTCTGTCGGTAGTCATTATAGCAAGTTCAAGTCTGAAAAAGTTGTTGCCTGTATAGGCTTCAGCACAGGGTCTGATACACTTCTGTTTTCTTGCCCGAAATTGGACACGGGTTTGGTTTTGCATTTTACAGTTGATTCTCTAGATAGTTGTTACATGAAGTAAATACATTCCTATGCTGAGTTCAGATTAATATTTAAGATGCTTAGAACACTACTGTGATCACAATGGGGGAAAAACGTGTGTGTGTGTGTGTGTGTGTGTGTGTTAATTAATTAATTAAATCAACACAGTATCTTATATCAATGCTTAAAGTAACAGTATAGTCTCTGTACTGTCTCTTTTCTATAGATTGGCAGCTGAACACTTTGACAGAGTTATGTCTCTAATGTGGTTATGAAGCATAAATCATTCTGTAATAAAAATACATCTCTGATATTGGTTGTTTCTTTGGGACGTTCTTCTGCCTCTTGCTTCAAAGCTTCTAGTTAAAGTGAAGAAAATAAACTGTGTGCTTTGGGCACCGTCTGTCTAACACACGTAAATCTCTCCTTACAAGATGTGTCCACACACACACACTCGCACACACACACTCGCACACACAGCGTCCAAAGACAACACGTTAGGAGTTGAGAGCAATATATGGATACTTTAGGGGATTTGCTGACAGCCTTTCTCTCTCTCTCCTTCTTTTTCTCTAACAGCACGCCGTTCCCAACATGCTCTGTTTAATCCAGGTCTCCGACTCTGAGATGTATATTTCCTGTTTTGGGACCTGATATGGATCTGTCGGTCAGCCCTGGATGGGCTGTAGAGTTCTGCTTCTCCCCTTTCCCCCCCAGTGCCCCCTAGGCAACCCCTGCCCTTTGCCTTTTCTAAATGGGGGGGGGGTTACACATCCAAAATAATAACAGTAGCGAGCTGGACAAAAACAAGATCCACTACATAAAGATAACGGGAATGTCTGCTAAACATAGACCTCTAAAAAAAACACCCCTCACCCAATGTAACTGTACCTCTTATCAACCTGAACTAAGAGCCTTCCACGCCTGCTTTCATCCACTAATGTACCCCTTCACGCTCACAGTTCAAGTGAACAAAAATAAACCACTGAGGAGTTAAACAGAAATGTGTATAAAACTGTAAACACAGGCAGGGGTGCTTATGTAAACAGGTCTGTTCCTATAGCTGGGGTACATGGTCTACAGGCTATTCATATGGCTGGTCTTCTAGGCTACAGCAGGACAGGCTGAGGCCAGAGGAGTCCATCTTTTCTGAGAATGTTGTCGGGGAAAGTTAATTCCAATATTGATTGTGAACAACCAGAGATATATTATTGCCACAATTGATAAAATCACAGTTCTTTACTGTGCTTAGCTAATTTGACACTTCACCTAAAAAGAGCTATTGGCCTAGAGCCATCGCCAGTATTAGAGCGCTTTGACTGTGCTGTTGCAGCTCTGTTAAGCTCACAGGAAATTGACTTGTAGCGACACTAGAATTTCTCCTCAAGCTGGGGGAGTTAGTTTGCTAGTAATTACAGATCTAAGGTTACACTGCTGACAACGGCTGGTAATACCACAGCATTAGCAATTAGTCTCCTTATGGATGGCTTTTAGTAGTAGAGAGAGTCACATATCACATGTTCAATCCCCTGCACCTGTAAGCCAGACAGACTTTGTCTAAGTAAAATCCAGTCAAATAAACAGACAAAGGGAAGGGTTTTAAAACATGTTTCTTTTGGTTTAAATAACAAACAGAAATGGTTTAACTTTTTTTCATTATTTGTTGGGGTCGCCTTTGTCTGAAATAAGCGCCAGGTCAGCTTAGCTTGACGATGAGTAGGAGAAGAAATTCAATAAACATTGTGTGGTCAGTGCAGCAGTCAGCTGCGTGAATCCTGTCTGAAACAAGAAATCAGTACGTCCCAAATGGCACTCTATTCTCTGTAGTGCACTACTGTTGAACAAGTCCCACAGGGAATAGAGTGCCATATGGGACAAGCCCAGTGTGGCCCACGGCCCTGACACCAGGGCTACTGGCCTTCCTCCAAGGACAGAACGCATGCAGGCAGGCATGCAGACGGCATGACTACAGTAAACTGTGTGACCAGCAAAATAAGCAGACAGGGTAGCCTGAGTAAATGCAGCAGACCCAGGAATAACAAACAAACAGAGGCATCCCAGATCAACACTCTGTCCTGGCTGGAGACGAGTATACAGTTCTCCTAGAACAGGGTCAGGAAGGAAGGAACATCCAATCCAAGAACCAATCTATGCCTTATGTTTTCCATTGTGTAGCGTTGAAGTCTCCTCCATTTTTCTTGTTTGGTGGGTAGTGCAAATGAGGGCAGAATCAGTTCAGTTCTGCACATATCCCCTGCACTATGCAATGGAGTAGCAGCATTTTCTCCACTCTGAGAAAGTCCTTTCTATCACTAGTTAAATTACAGTATATACAGTACACCCTGTAATTATACTACAGCCTTGAGACCTCAATGTATGGTTGTCATGGTCCTGAGTAACATGTAAACAAGCCGCTACCAGCCTTATGGAAAACTAGTTTGTAATCTCATACGTCAGACAGCTCTGGGAAAAGTGTTGGAGGATGAGAAGAAGGATGGATTTGGGAAAAATAAATAGTAATTTTCATAACAACTGGGTAGGAATGGAGTGAGTGATTGAGTGAGTGAAATCCTTTCATGTGAGCTCTTTGGTTAGGAAGTATGGAGATTTTGAGGATTCCCTCATACCTTCTTTGTTTCATTAAAATTGAATTTACCCTGAACAGAAATACAAATGCAACATGTAAAGTGTTGGTCCCATGTTTCATGAGATGAAATAAAATATCTAAGATATTTTCCATGTGTACAAAAAGCTTGTTTCTCTCAAATTCTGTGCACAAATTTGTTTACATCCCTGTTAGTGAGCATTTCTCCTTTGCCAAGATAATCCATCCACCTGACAGGTGTGGCATATCAAGAAACTGATTAAACAGCATGATCATTTCACAGGTGTACCTTGTGCTGGGGACAATAAAATGCCACTTTAAAATGTGTACACCACACAATGCTACAGATGTCTCACGTTTTGAAGGAGCGTGCAATTGGTATGCTGACTGCAGAAATGTCCACCAGAGCTGTTATCAGAGAATTGAATGTTAATTTCTCTACCATAAGCCACCTCCAACATAATTTTAGAGAATTTGGCAATGCGTCCAACTGGCCTCACAACCTCAGACCCCGTGTAACCACCTCATGTTTCAGCATGATAATGCCCTGCCCCATATCACAAGGATCTGTACACAATTCGTGGAAGCAGAAAATGCCCCAGTTCTTCCATGGCCTGCATACCCACCAGACATGTCAACCATTGAGCATATTTTGGATGCTCTGAATCGACGAATCGATGTGTATGACGGCGTGTTCCAGTTCTTGCCAATATCCAGCCACTTCGCACGGCCATTCAAGAGGAGTGGGACAACATTCCACAAGCCACAATCAACAGCCTGATCAACTCTATGCGAAGGAGATGTGTCGGGCTGCATGAAGCAAATGGTGGTCACGTCAGATACTGGTTTTCTGATCCACGCCCCTACCTTTTTTTTAAGGTATCTGTAAACAACAGATGCATATCTGTGTTCCCAGTCATGTGAAATTCATAGATTAGGGCCTAAGGAATTTATTTCAATTGACTGATTCCCTTATATGAACTGTAACTCAGTAAAATCTTTGAAATTGTTGCATGTTGTGTTTTTGTTCTGTTTAAATGCATCTTGTCCTTACGCGATGTACATAGTGGCAATAGTAAATAGGGTCATGCTCTCTGTATACATACTTAGAACAGTAATGAAGTGTTGCCTTCCCTATTACCACTCTGACACTGTGACCAGTTCAGGTGAACAAGAGGTTAGTGTTGTTAGACTGGACCCATTATTAACCTCAGTCAAATGACATTTCTTTTTCCAACGCGTTATGACTTACAATGTAAAGCCTGTGTATTAGCAGTATAGTCTGTGCAGTCTGTGTTGTGGCCTAGGTAATTTCCCACAGTAGGAAATATGCGTGTGCATTCTTGGCCCAGGCTTCAAAGGATCAACAGGGTCATCCCACGGCTGCAGCAGATACAGACTTGTCTCTCTCTCTCTCTCTCACCCTAAGATCCCCCCCCCGTGCCCTCACCTCCACACGCACACAAACACACACATAAACACGCATGCACACACACACAGACACATGCCTCCACCTCTTCCAAATCTCCTGTTCCCGCTGCTTTAACATGGGACTCAGAACAGGTCCTTATCTTATCAATGATAGTGAGGATGGCATCAAACTGTCATGGTAAACAAGGCGGTAGTCTCTGACATGTTGTGGCATGGTTATAGACAACTTTCCACTTCAATTCTGGCCAATAGGGTCTCGACTCTCAATTTAATGGCACATACTGCATCATTGCACACAGCTGCATCTACAGTATGTACATTTAATTCAGTTATTTCCTAAATACAGATTCCAAACACGTGGAATCCCAAACAATGAGAGTTCACTTACTCAATCTATAACAGTGTAGAAGCAGTCTGAGACATGTACATTTGCAGGAATGTACATGTGTAAACTATATACAGTACATGTCCTATGGATGTGTACATTGTCCAAGTGTTAGCTTTGGCTCTGAGAGGGTTTGGATACTTAAGAGCTCAGTAAATCCTTCTTATTCATCAAAGTTGTAGTTCCTGCTCACTCTGAAATTCCCACGTCTGTTTTCACTACACAGTGTACTTAACTGAAGAGGGGGGGACTGTTTACATTTCAAGCGTCCGCTTCTTTAAACTCCCATGAATAACAATAATTTAGCCAGTGAGTTTTTACAGTTTAATTTCTTCATTGTGAAGGGATAAACCTTTAATTATGACTGAGGAAGTTGCTTAATCCACAGACAGAAGGAAGCTGAGCTCACAGGCTCAGAGGTATCTGGGACTTTTTTCTTCCTGAGGCCACAGTTTAGTTTATTCCTCATTCTCTGACTGTCTCTCTCTCTCTCTCTCATATTATTTGTTCAGTTATGAACATTTTGCCTGATCATTAGCACTTGCAGGGTGTCAGGATCCCTTGCATTTAGTGTTATGCTCCAGGTAATATTTCCTTCCTCTAGGCCAATCAGGCCAATCTCTCTCTCCTAGAGTGAACCAGTCAGGGGTTGCCAGCAGCCAAGAGCCAGGCAAGCACCATGCATGCAGGCCTCGAGGAACATAGAGCCAGGCAAGCCCCATGCATGCAGGCCTCGAGGAACATAGAGCCAGGCAAGCCCCATGCATGCAGGCCTCGAGGAACATGCAGCCAGGCAAGCACCATGCATGCAGGCCTCGAGGAACATGCAGCCAGGCAAGCACCATGCATGCAGGCCTCGAGGAACATAGAGCCAGGCAAGCACCATGCATGCAGGCCTCGAGGAACATAGAGCCAGAGCTTTCCCAATACTGCTCCTTGGCCTGATGATCACTGGCCTTCCATTTTGGAATTGTAGGTAGATTTTTATATATATATATACATACATGATCACTCCATAACCACATACCGGACTGTCCAGTGCAGGTCTGGGGTCAATTCCATTTCAGTTCAAGCCTCAAGGACAATTGGAATTGTAGGTAGATTTTTATATATATATATATATACATACATACATACATACATACATACATACATACATACATACATACATACATACATACATACATACATACATACATACATACATACATACATACATTAGTAGGCCTACAGCTGCTACAAATGACTTACTACATAGGAGATCTGACATTTTAGTGTGTCAAGGAATGTACAAGTGTCAAAGACATTTGTTCTTGTCTGCTTGCCGAAATGTAAAAAAGTATCATTTATGTTCACTAACACAGATTTATTCAATACAGTCTTGTATGGTTTTGCCAGAAAATATAACTTTTAGCAAGTCAAGAGAAACAGTGAATAGTGTTTTTGCAGGTGTGCATGCATCGACCAACACTAGACAAGGCTTTAAATTATTCTTTAAATAGATAGGGCTTTGTGTAGCTGTCTGTCTGTTTAGTTAGCTCATGTTCAGGACAACTTGACATGGCAGCTTGTCAGACCAATAGAGACAGTGTAATTGCCCTCAACTCCCTAAGAAAACCTAGTTTGACTGACGAAATAACATGAATACGAAACCTTTTTCCATTTCCAATTGACACAACTCTGCTACAATGAGAAAAGCCATAACAGTGTAGCCTAGAAATCAAGCCTTACTACAAAAATTCACAAGCTGTACCATTATTCCTATAAAGTAAAAGATCTGTGAAAGAGCATAAGTAGTGTTGGTATGTAAATTAATTCCTTCAGAAACTGACACCTTGTCCTCCTTCACCAGTTACAAAACAGTGTGCACACTGCTCGTATAAGAAAATAAACTCTTTGTCAAGAATATTTTGTATTCTAAAGTTTTACATAAAACGTATGGTGAATTTTTTTCCCTCATAAACACTGAAATAGAATTGGTCTGAATCGAACGGCTCCAGTTTCTCTCCTACAGGAACAATCGAAAAAAGTCCCATTTAACCAGCTGCTTGTTTGTCACAATATTTAGCACAGGTGTGGAGAGGTCACACATAAACTGAACAAGGCCCTTTTGTTTGTTAAGGACTGTGTTATTAAGGATAATTGTCACCGCCAGGGTTTTAAATGTACTGCAACATGCAGCCAGGCAGACATGTTCCTGTTGTGAGGCAGAGCATTGGCCTGAACAAGGCACTGTGCAGATCCATTCAACTTGAACAGATACAATTAGTAGTTATTGGGGATGCTGCAGTACTGTAGCGGATTTGTAGATCAGTAATTCTGTGTGACTTCTTACTTAGGTTTTTCCCTCAAGCGCAGAAAATATATTTTCTGTAGGGGGGAAGAAGTATAGTTTCTGCTAGTCTCCCCCTCTCTCTGCCTCCACTCAGTTAATGGATCCATTACCCTGTCATATTACGATACATATAACCTCAGGTGATCTCAGGCCTCGGTGCATGTAAAGTCTCCTGAGATGGGGGACGGGGGGCTGTTATGGGGGGCTGGGGGTAGAGACGTGGGGCTATGGTGGCTGGTGGAGGGGCTCAGTTACTCCATGGTTAGGGTGATTAGGACCACTACTTGGTATCTAGAAGAGCTGATACGTGGCAGTCTGCAGGTCTGACAGGTTGCTGCTGGCTGCATACATGGTTTCAGACATGATCCTGTTCAGGCTCAGTGATAGAGCAGCCTCGAGGCTCTAAAAGACAGTGAAGTAGGACCTGCACACACCATTGCTCCACCACATACCTTTAATTAGGCTAGTAAATGTGCAATGTTTTGATCAGGATCATATATAACTATTTTAACAGGATGAAGCTCTGTCTCCCCTACTCACTCCCCTACTCACTCCCCTACTCACTCCCCTACTCACTCCCCTACTCACTCCCCTACTCACTCCCCTACTCACTCCCCTACTCACTCCCCTACTCACTCCCCTACTCACTCCCCTACTCACTCCCCACTCACTCCCCTGTCTAGGCTGTTGCGGTGACCGGATTACCGCCTCACTGGCAGTCATGAGTCATAAAATTCAACATGACCCTTGAGTCACGGTCATCTCCTCCTTACCATACTCTGGACATGTGCTGGTAGTACCCAACTCGCTAATGACAATCTGGTTGCTAATGGCCTGGTACTCAGGGCTCTGTTGTCTCTCTAACCACTCTGACGTTAATGTAAATGTGATTGAAAATCACATCAAACACTTATCATCAAAACAGTGTGTGCTTTTAAAGCACTGTGATGATCAGTTTGAGTAAAGAAGTTCAACAACAGGTTGAAACTGAGTGGAAAACATGGTTGATGTGGATGTTGTATCAAAGCCTAACACAATGAAGTGGACAGCGCTTTCTACGATGATCAATTCAAAACACCCAAAAGCATATTAGAGTTTATGCATAGGCCTATGAGCCCAAGCCTGAAAAAAAAAACAAATTAAAATAATGATTGCATTATACAATACATAGCCTACCGCATATTCCGCACGGCAGAATATTTTTATTTATTTAAGTTGTCTTTGGTACACACTCCAAAATTAAACAAATTCTAGTAATCGCCTTTGAATGTGAACTATATTATTATGCATACTGGATGGACTGGTTACACTATGCTATGCTCCAAACGTTCTATTCTGGGAGAGGACCTATAAGCCTAAGTGATGCTGTTGGTTCATTGATTGTGCATGGCGGCTATGCCTAGAATTATAGTACATTTGTATTTGATTTTGAATAGCCAAGTAAAAGGGATTTTTTATTTATTTTCATAATTAATAGGCTGACAAATTACCTTTTAGCTACAGAATACCTCACCACCATGCGTTTCCATCTCTTCCTCTCTCTCCTTCATTCCTTTCATTGTGAAAAACGTTACTATCGATGTTCCCAAACAGATTTCACGAGGTTTCCCAAATGAAGCACTGGGTAAATGCAGGAACGGGCTTGGAGAGCCCATGGCATACAGAGTTTGGGTGGAATATCACCTGTCGCGCAGCAAGAGGCTGCATGCTCCTCAAACAGTGTTTGGTGATGTGGAGTGAAATAACCAGAGTAGTCTGAAAAACGAAGCAGAGGAAAGCAGCCTCTATTCACTATTCCAGTGCATATAGATTATGTCTATTCCCCCCTGCCCCTGTTCTTGCCCATTTGATAATGGGCCATTCTAAATAAAAACTCATTTTACATATTGGTAAAAGACGAGATTACATTTTAAATAGTGAAAACATGATCACTTGATGAGAGAACAGTGTGTGCAGGAATAAAGCACAAGCTCTTTTTGCTACTTTCACAAATCATTAATTGCCTCTAGTTGAGTCATGCAGCCTATATATGTTTTGTATCATTCACAACTAAAGTTGCCAAATAACTCTAAATAATAACTCTAAATCTAGCAAATAGGACGTGTTTCAAATGATCACTTTTACGCTAACATAGTCACTTCATATACGTACTCGCAAAAAATATCCTTTCTGTTTTATTAATCTAAGTGTAATTATATTCTTCTTACTATAAAATCATATAATATAAAATAATGGCACAGGACTTATAAGCATATCTGCTAAATGAGCAAGCCTACAGCCTGTGGCAATGGATTTATTGTGACGGTGTAGGCCTATATTAAATGTATTTATGAAACTTTTTTAATGTAAATGTTACAAATGTGCACATCAGCGGCTTGTATGCTTGGAGATGCTAAACGGGTTTATGTTAGTTAATGGTCAATTACTGTGAGACTGGAAGACTTTTGCATGACAATAACCAGCTAACAAAATGCAATGAATGCCAAAGCCCTACCTCTGTCCATCCCACCCCACTTCACCCCAGCTATGGGTGTAAAATGCAGGAAATGCCCAGGAGTTAGTGGCCTAAGCGTAATGGGGAAAAGAGGTTGAGGTAAGACAAAGAAAGCAGCTCTTGAGTCAGGTGGTGGTGGTGGTGGAGCTAAGCTGTGTGTGGCTCTGGCAATATAATACGTCTTGGAGAAAAATATGAAATATAAGGCTATCAAAGCAACCACTGGATTTCTGCAACGTCGTCATTAATTTCCCACATCCAGCAGCTATGATGATTTCACGGTCACACGAGAACTCGTCTCTGTCGAGAGAGAAGCATGTGGTCGGCTTATTTAAAGTTTTGAGAATTAAAAATAACACGGGCAACATATGGCATGAAGAATTTGTGTTGCGTCCCAAATGGGAACCTGTTCCGCCTATATGGTCCAAGGTAGTGCACTTTATAGGGAATAGGGTGCTATTTGCGATGTCTCCTAAATAATCCAAGTATCCATCTGTGGCACATGTGGATCATCTCATCATCAAGGCGGCAGCGGCGATTGTTAAACTTCAATGTGCTGCTCTTAGATTGAGGGCTTTCTTTGCTTTGAGTGGGATTTTTTTTTTATCAGAGCCTTAGAAAAACAAGCATTTTGTGCTGTTTTATCCCCGTCAAAACCATCCCAACCAACCAACCAATGTCAGGAGGCCAGATGTTTACATTTACATTTTACATTTACATTTAAGTCATTTGGCAGACGCTCTTATCCAGAGCGACTTACAAATTGGTGTTTGCCTTACTTGTATGTATGGATACATTCCTTGACATTTAGATCTCAAGTGCAGTATGTGAATGTATAGTACTTTATATTACATCGCTCTAAGGTAGGGACAAACCAAAAAGATGGGGCAACAGTCAAGTGATTTTTTTTTTGTAGTGGTTCGCCAGTCCTATGTGTCCTACTTAAGAGACTAGAGCTCAAACCATTGACACCTGTTAGGTTCTGAACAAACAGAGTGAAAACTCAAACCAAGTTTATTTAACCCACTGTGTGCTTTAGCTGCAGACACAACATACAATCACACAAGCGTATATTTATACCTTCCCACTAGGTCGGAGTCATCTCCTTGCATGTCTAAGATAAACACTCCCTCTTTGTCACGAGGCCAAAACACAGTGGGTTCCACTTACTGGTATTGTCATGGCCCTGCCTAAGTCTAGGACTCTCGCGGGTGTGTGTGTGCGTGTGGACTGTAATCAGATGGTCTTCAGGGTGGGTTCCACATGCTTCATGGTCCTAGTTCCACATCAACTGGCTTGACTTATCAGGAACTAAAACCAGACGGCTGCTCTTTGCCTACTTCCTTAGAAATATCAATATTCAGCATAACATGTTTGAACAGAATATTAATTTTTGTATTTCCACTTGTCTCTCAGTAACTTTCCATACACAGAGTTCCTACTCAACCTTAATTGACCCCCCAACATATACATTTCTTATACATGTAAAATCATCAATAAGTTCTAGTATGGTAACATGAATAAATACAGTATATTTCAAGCAAGAATCCAATACACCAAAATGATGTCATCCATGTTGTCACCACATACACACAAACAGCCTTGACTCAGATCCACTTCTCCTCCTCACCTCCACATAAACATTAAGGAGTCCTTTTAAGTCCTGATGGGAAACATAAAACCTCTCTGTGCTCTTTGATAAGTTCCCTAAACGTCTCATTACAACAGTAGTAGAGGAGAGGGTCTCACCGGCTGGTAGTGATTTAGATGTGGGCTGAAGCCTTAATGACATACTCCTCAGTTACACTGCTGCGCTATCACTGGTGACAGCCACGTTGTGTGCGTGAGCGTGCTTGTGTGCATTGGACTTGGTGTGTGTGTGGGGGGGGGGGGGGTCCTGATTGTATTGGCGTCAAAACAGTTTAGATTCAATTTTGAATGAACTTTTTTCCAAAGCAACCATGTACCATTTCTGTAATCTAAATTACTCTTGGATAGGGTTTTTATTTTTTGACTTTTATATGTTTAGAAATATTCTAATTATGAGTGTAATGGTATATCTATACAGTATATAGTAAAAACATACTAGTTAGTTTGTTCCAGATGCTGAGAAAGAAATATATAGTATATGAATTCAAAAATCCATTGGTTGCATGTCAAAATCAGTCTAGTCACTACAAAACCTGTCTGAATAGTGCAAGGTGAGGACAAACACACACACACACACACACACACACACACACACACACGCACACACACACACACAGCCTTCCCGCCATCTCTTTTCACCTCTCATTCTCCCAGAGAGTAATTGTACCTGTCATTAACGGTGTAATTACCATATTAATGTGTCTAGTGTGATGCCTGGCTCTTTTCTACAGGATAATGACCCTCCTGTTAGCTGTGACAGCACCTATTGAACACTCCCCTCTCACTGTCACTCTCTGCCTATTCACTCACACTCCTCACCATTTAAACACTTGAGTCAGCTGCAGGCTCAGTGCTCTCTCTTCTACTTCATCGTCTCCCCTTACAAATCAATGACTATTATCAATCCTTCATTCTGGATACTTAGCATGAATCTTTCATTGTGACAGTGGGAGGAGGTTTGACTTCTATTAGCAGATTGACAACCTCTATAGTTGTTAGACTGATTTGTATCTTCTTCCTGGGGACCTCAGATTGACAGACTTGGACTTGGGTCTGACTGGATCAATAGAACTACATTTAGAATGTTTCTGATTTTTAGAAGGCTGGGATTCTATTTATATGTCTATGACTGGATCAGGGAAAAAAGTTATTGACATTATCGCTGAGTAATACTGAATCATCAATGAGATGAGATGGCAAAAAGTGATGGAAATGCATGAGTACCGGCACACTCCCGTTAACCACGTGTTACACTCAGTAGCACCCTTTCTATCACCAGACAGCCTCTTAATGGTAGTGGGTGAACAGATGATAGCCGACTCTGGGCTGTGTACGTGTGTAAAGGGCACTGCTTGCTTAGCTAATTCCACTTCCTCCTGATTCGGCTCACACCGAGGCTCGAACCCATGTTCGAGCCTCGGCTTTGCTAGCATACATGACTGCCCTGCCAAAGTGTGTTACCATGCGAAGTGCTAGCTATTCCGCGGAGAAGGTGGGGTACTTCAGGCTGAGGAGTAAGTTTCACACATCCTCATGTGCTACACCTGTGTACATGTGTGTATCTGTCTAGAACCCATGTAGGGTGTTTACCCAGGAAGGCCCGTCTGTTCCTCCCCCCTCACCAAACCACGCATACCAGCCTCCCCCAGACCACACTAAGATCAATATGACACTTCTTTGCTCATCAAGGACTGAAATCTGAGAGAGAGGCGGAGAGAAGACAGAGGTGCGCCATGCCCTCCTCTGACAATATATAACATGATGTTGAGAAGGCTTATAGGAGTGTGTGAAGAAAACTTAGTGGACTCACAATTGACTCCTGGGCTTGACACCAAACACACTTCAACACATGGACTTTCTTTCTGAATGGCCTTGATATGTATACTTATACAATCTTATTAGAGCTATATAGTGGCAAATTGTTTTTTACTATTTATTCTTGCCCCACACAAACTTTTTGGGAAGATAAAGGAGATCCCAGCAGACGAGTTCTGAGGTGAAAAAAACTCTCCTCACCTCTCTCATCTGGGACTGTCTCACACACTGGGGAAGTAGCAGCTAATTTTATCACACAATGTAGCAGCTAGCTATTGTCACTGGACTCCTGGTGACAGATGATTAGTTATCATGAAGGTTGTTGTAGCTGAGTAATGTTCCAGACACTCTTTCTCTCCCCCTCCCTTTTTCTCCCTTTCTCACTTTCTCTCTCTCTCTCTCTGTCTTTCATCTCAGATCTTTTTTTTTCACTTCTATTTACAGTGAGGAGCTGCAACAAACACGGATGGTGCTTAACAAGTAACATCTTAAACAAAAATGTTCCTTGAGTTGTAAATGGACTCCCCAGTTCAACATGACTTCACCCTCTGCCCTATACCACCCTACACGTCAAACCATATCCCCGAGTACTAGTAGCTGTGTGTGTGTGTGTTTAAGGTCTCTGTAATGGGCTTACTCTCACTACGCTTTACTCAAGTCACTCGCAATGTTGTATGAACTCTCCAGTGCTTGATTTGCCTGCCCACTAAAAAATAAAATGAAGACTAATTAAGATGGACATATAGACTAAGACAGATTAACCTCCCTTCTCTTCTACCACATAGATCTACTGTTAAATATTTTGACCTCTCTGCCAGCCAGGAAGGGGCTGAAGAAAGAGACATGTGTTCCTCATAGACCCCTGTTTATTTGACTTTTATACTTGCATTACAGCGTAGTAAACATATCAGCTGCGCCTGGTACGTGAAGCCAGCTCAAAGATGCCGGCTTCTGCACTATGGCTCATCGCTTTCCACAAGGCCCTCTCAATGCAATAGTTTGCTCAAGGGAAGAGAAGCATCTCCCATTGGTGGAATCGTGTATTACCTTTTTATTGGATTAAACACATTAATGTAATCAGGATGATGTAATCTGAGTCGAACTAAGTAAAATGCAAACGATTTTGGTACAGTTCAACATTTCAAAAACATTTACGATAAATCCACATAAACATACCTTTCTACATCTGGAAAGCAGTACGGTTTCCAAAACATTTAGTCACTATTGATATGGGTACCATGCTGAGCTGTGGGTGCTCTGAGAAGTGTAGGCAGTGTGTTGATGCATTGAGCTCTCAGCTCGCCACTCTCTCTCTCTCTGTAGTGCTTGATAGTGTTGGGGTAAGGAGAGCTCTTCTGCCTGAAGGGTTGGTCTACTTATACAAGCACTCCATGACAGACGACAGAAAGATAAAGACCACATTTACTTGGCTGTTCCTGAGGTTAGCCTTTTAATTCATGCCATTGTTGGCTCTGTGCCATCCCCCAATCCCACTCCACTCCTCCTCTACTCCAGCGTGAAGCTAGTCAGTGTGTTTATTTTTCTCTTACTGGGCCGAGGATGTTGTGAGAGGACGACTAGCTCCCATTTTGATTGAATGATTACCCGGCCGCATCACCCCCTCCATCTCGCCCGCCAACCTCCAACACCCTCTCTGTACCTAATCATCACCCACTTCCTATACCTAGCCTAACCCAGCCCTACAAACATCCAACCCCCTCACCCATGGTTCATCCTCATGCTCCAGATTTATACAGTCCAGCCTGGTAATATCCTAACCACCCCAGTGAACACCCACTTAAAAATGCACCCCTATTGTCCAGGGAGAAAAGGTCCTCTCCTCCTCCCCCCTCCTCCTTCCCACCCCACTGTCCCCTTTTGAGACCGGGCCCTTCCATGCTGTGCTATTGGACATTCCCTTGGTTTTTTCCCCCACCCCTGACTGCCTTACTATAAACCAACCCGGATGTTCCAATTAAGAGCCTTAATCTCTGACTAGGCCCTCGGACAGAGAAAGGGGGAGAGAGCGAAATGGACTGAGAAAGAGAAAAGGGGGGAGAGAGGGGCAGAGAAAGAAAGAGCGGGAAAGATAGAAAGAGGAGGGGGGTGTAAGGGAAATGTGTCCCAAAGTTCAGTGGCTGTCACACTGGCACAGCGGGTCTTTGCTGTAAAAATTGTATAAAATTAAGGCTGGTGATAAATCATTTAACTTTATCCGTGTGGGAGATGGAGCTGTAGCCAACACTCTCCTGGTTTAAGACCTTGCTTGTTGTTTTTAATGTAAATGTGACATTGATTCCTTCAGTTAGCATAGCCTGCAAAGCTAGCTGACACAAAAACCAAAGAGTAGTTGCAAGGCACTGAGTTAAATCCCCTACTAAACTAGCAGTAGTATATTCACAAACAAAATGGTTCTGTTTTAGGAAGAGAAAGAGTCCGAGCCTGGCCGGACAGCCTGTCTGTATTCTCAGACCCCTAAAAAAGCACCTGCGAACCAATCAGACAGACGATCTCTGACCCTTACCCAATCACATCAACCATCTCAGATCCTCCACAGCTGTTTCTCATTGCTGTTTTTAAAATTCGTTCCCTGAGTGAGAGAGTTTCCTTCAGACCAGAAATCCCAGGAGAATGATCCTTCGACCAGACTGTCTGTGAGGAGGTGAGTCAGGTTCTTGTTCTGTGTCAGCAGCCTAGTGTTATCAGTGGCAGTTTAATAGAGTCCAGAATATTTCTCTCTCTGAGACACTCCCCGCATCCCCTCTTGGCTCATCCCACCCCTGTCAGGCCCCAGTTAGGGCCCAGAACCCTGGCTACCCAGGAGGCCATCACCCCGGGGTGACCCCCATCCACAACACCCAACCCCCCTCAGACAATGCTCCCACACATTGTCTGGCTATGGAGGGCACTTCCTCTGTTTCTCCCACTCTCTCCCTTTTCCCGTTAAAAAAGACCCTTTTAGTGAGGGGGAGAGGGGGGATGTGCTGAACCAGTGCTGACCATGCCGTCATCGGGCCGTTAGGGTTGTGAGGGCGTTCTTTTTATGAGCTGGCAGCTTTTCTATCACCTGTGATGCAGAGGTCAAAGGGTCAGATAACACTAGCTGTTGTGGCCGAGGTTCCCGCACTGGGTTTGATGTGAGACTTTGCTTAGTTGTTGCATTAGGAAGAACAACAAAAAAAGACAATGTGCAATCAGTAAGAATAGAGAATAATATAGAAATTGCAAATCTGGTCGACTGTGTTAGAATAAGAAATAATACAAGTAAGCTTGTAGATTGCATTGTGTCGAGGGACAGTTTTATTCACACAATCTTAATTCAACAGACAACCTCATTTTATCACCATGTCTGCTGTAGAGACAATAGACTTAGTTATCTGTGCTCTAAGGTAATTAGTGAACCAGACCCACACCTGGGTGTGTTAACCAGGGTTAGGTCAGCTGATCCAGTGATCCATCAAGAGTCTGGTCAGGTAGCTGATTAACCAGACAGACCATCAGTCTTACAGAGACCCTCGCTCCTCTCTGGTCCCCAAAGCTACAGCAAGCTAACGGTATGCTAACATACCAGTCATCAGTCTTACAGAGACGGCACACTAATGCTAACATCTAGGCAGTGGTGGAAAAGGTACCCAGTTGTTATACTCGAGCTAAAGTAAAGTAAAGATACCTTAAAATGGCCCAAGTAAAAGTGAAAATCACCCAGTAAAATCCTACTTGAGTAAAAGTTTTTAAAGTATTTGGTTTTACATTTTCTTAATTATCAAAAGTAAATGTAATTGCTAAAATATACTTTAGTATTTAAAGTAAATCTATAAAACATTTGAAATTCGGCACGGTTTTCTTTTCTTTTTTTACGGCGAGCCAGGGGCACACTCCAACAGAATTTACAAACAAAGCATTTGTGTTTAGTGACCCAGCCATATCAGATGCAGTGGGGATGACCAAGGATTTTCTCTTTAAGTGAGTGAATTAGACCATTTTCCTCTCCTGCTAAGCATTCATAATGTAACGAGTACTTTTGGGTGTCAGGGAAAATGTATGGAGTAGAAAGTACATAATTTTATTTTGGAATGTGGTGGAGTAAAAGTAAAAGTTGTCAAAAATATAGATAGTAAAGTACAGATACCCAAAAAAAACTACTTAAGTAATACTTTAGTCTTTTTACTTAAGTACTTTACACCACTGCATCTAGGTTCAAAAGACTTCTTAACAGCTTCTACCCCCAAGCCATAAGACTGCTGAACAGCTTCTACCCCTAAGCCATAAGACTGATGAACAGCTTCTACCCCCAAGCCATAAGACTGCTGAACAGCTTCTACCCCCAAGCCATATGACTGCTGAACAGTTTCTACCCCCAAGCCATAAGACTGCTGAACAGTTTCTACCCCCAAGCCATAAGACTGTTGAACAGCTTCTACCCCCAAGCCATAAGACTGCTGAACAGTTTCTACCCCCAAGCCATAAGACTGCTGAACAGCTTCTACCCCCAATCCATAAGACTGCTGAACAGCTCCTACCCCCAAGCCATAAGACTGCTGAACAGCTAATCAAATGGCTACCCGGAGTATTTGCATTACTTTACCCCTACCTATATGTACATACTGCCTCAATTACCTCGACTAACCTGTACCCTCACACATGGACTCTGTACCGGTACCCCCTGTATATCATTATTGATATTTTATTGATACTTTCTTTTTTACTTTAGTTTATTTAGTAAATATTTTCCTAACTCTTATTTTTCTTAAGTGCATTGTTGGTTAAGGGCTTGTAAGTAAGCATTTCACGGTAAGGTCTACACCTGTTGTATTCAGCATTTCACGGTAAGGTCTACACCTGTTGTATTCAGCATTTCACGGTAAGGTCTACACCTGTTGTATTCAGCATTTCACGGTAAGGTCTACACCTGTTGTATTCAGCATTTCACGGTAAGGTCTACACCTGTTGTATTCAGCATTTCACGGTAAGGTCTACACCTGTTGTATTCAGCATTTCACGGTAAGGTCTACACCTGTTGTATTCAGCATTTCATGGTAAGGTCTACCTACACCTGTTGTATTCGGCAGATGTGACAAATAGGATTTGAACATCACAGGCCAGTGAGGCCACCCCCCTCAAGCTCTCCTTTCTCTAAATGCTCAGCATAATGTAGTCCACTCCCAGCTGGGTGATTTTTATTTTACTTTACCTTTATTTTACTAGGCAAGTCAGTTAAGAACAAATTCTTATTTTCAATGACGGCCTAGGAACAGTGGGTTAACTGCCTGTTCAGGGGCAGAACGACAGATTTTGTACCTTGTCAGCTCGGGGATTCGAACTTGCAACCTTTCGGTGACTAGTCCAATGCTCTAACCACTAGGCTACACTGTCGCCCCAGTGATGCATGGCGGTCATTAGCCCCTGATTCCCAAGACACGTCTGCCCAACGCTGATATCTGCATTTCCCTTCCAGCCATTGCCTCCCTTTCCCCTACACTACCATAACATACAGGCACCTACTGTTATAACTTACTATATGGCAAGGAGAGGTGAGGTCCTAGTCTTACTACAGTGCCCTAAAGACAATTAAGAGCACCAGGGGAACAGTGCCCCTCCCTACCTCAGCTCAGATATAGGTGATGCATCATACTGACTGGTGGTCAAAGATCAGTCAGATTTGGGGTTTGCTGAAACTGTGTTTCTTAGGAGTGATTGGTTGGATTAGGCCTGTTGTTTGATGGAGACGGATGATGGCTGAGAGAAGCCAGCTGGAGGGAGGGAGGGAGAGAGGGAGAGGGTGTATGTTGTGAGAGGGTATATGTTGTGAGAGTGTTGGCTGTCAAGGCCCATCATGCAGGATGTGTTTAGGGCCAGTTGCCAAGGGCACACCAAGATGTGTCCGATCTTCATCGGGCGTTGTGTAGCCGTGTCCTGAGTTTGTTTCCTGTACACAACTCTCTTTCTCTTACACACACGTGGTCTAACATTTAAAATGGTGCTTCTCACACAAAGTTTCCCTGCCTGATATTATTTAATGAACACCTTCCAAGAATCTGAAGTGGAATAATGAGTCCTTTCTATTAAAAAAAAAAACATTTTCAAAGAACATTCTCCCATCCTCCCTACATTGTCTCCCTTCAGCCCCCTCAATCTTACTGTTTAACACGGTATATGGATGCCCTAGCCAGGCTGTAACTGTCACCAAATGGACAATATACCGTTTGAGACGTCAATGTCTTCAAATAAATAATTTAACTCAACCACTTCCCTGAGTCAACAGAGCTGGAACTGAAAACAATGTTACTTTTCCATACTGTATGTTTATCTGAATATTAAAGTGAATTTCCTCTGCCTCTTAGCAGCCAGTCACTGACTTCAAATCAGTCAAAGAAAATAAACACAGGTTCTCTGATAGACATCCGTTCTTCATGTCACATGTTACTATGGAGCCAGGCCTTAGCCTAATTTACTTACCTTTAACCCCAAATCCCCTATCAATAAAGCATGTATCATTTTACCATCTGCCCCTGAGGGAGGGGTGTGAAGAGAAGAGCACACACACACAGTCTCTCTCTCTCTCGCACGCACACACTCTTAATACTTCCTTTCAGAGGTGGTATGGTTGTTTCGTGCTCTGCTGTAAGCCCGTAATCCTTCTGTCGCCATGGCGAGCCCATGCCTCAGGAGGAGTCAGCACCGCCGACTAAACCTGGGGCTGTGAACTTTAAACTGGTCTTGGATCAGTCTTAATACATTGGCCTATTAACCTGTTGTGTGTGTGTGGATTTGGACTAGGATCTGACTAACCACACAGGCGTATTAACCTGGCTGGTTCATGCTGTGTGTGTGTAATAATAGTCATAGGTCAGTCTAAATACACAATAGGAACTGTTTAACCTCTCAAATGGGGCTAAACTGTTGTGGTTGAATGGATGTGCAGTACTATTGCCATCTAAAAAAAGGCCTCTCTCCCTCTATTTCCCCTCAGCTTGGTGTTAACAAATTGCACGCTAGCTACCGAAATCTTTCCTCCATTCACCGGTAACCTTAGGCCGGTCAGACTGTTGCTTTGCTTCCCATGGTGCAGTGCAGCACAGGCCAAGACGGGACGGGGCCATTCGTTCGTTGTGTGTAGAAGTTGGCATGGTGCTGTGTAGTTAGGACCCCAGCCAACTTATTCTGCTGGAATTTCCTGTCTGAATGGCACCCCCTCCTACTCCTCTCCTTCTTTCCCTCCTACCCTAGCCCCCCTCTCCCTCCTCCCCCTCTTCCCCTAGCTCCCTCCCTCCCTCATACCCCTCTCCGCTAGCGTCCTCCCTCATTTTCTCAGAGAGCGAGACAGAAAAGCTGTTTTAATTACCCTGTCCAGGCGAGGTGTCTCTCTCTCTCTCTCTCTCTCAATATTATTATCACTAAGTACTTCCTTAGAGGATGAGCCCCTGTGCATTCCAAATGGCACCCTATTCCTTATATATAGTGCACTACTTTTGACCAAAGCCCTATGGGTTCTAGGTCAAAAACCGTGCACCATATAGAGAATCGGGTGCCATTTGGGATGCAGACCCTCTTCACTTCAATGTAGAGCCCTGATCTGATCCTTGCTGTGGCTGTGTCTGGACATGAAAAGTGAATGTTTTCCCTTTGCTCTGCGCATCACAGACAAAAAACACACACCAGTGCCCTTTGTTAATAACACATGTCTCTGTCTTTAGGGTGAGATCACACCCGACCACAACAAGAATAAAGGTTGTTGTCTGGATGTTTGACACATCTGAGAAGATTATTACAGGGGATGGAATCCAATAATACTTTTAAAGACATTTAAGCAAATGTAATGATGAGGGAACATCTACAGGTGCTGAGAGCACACAGATATGTAAATGAACACAAACAAAGTTACCACAGTTTAAGAAGCATGTTCCCATGAGGTGGGTGGATCAACTCCACTAAGCGATCCACAGAGATGAAAGTAACTGCCTTGAAGTGACAATGAGCTGCTTCACGGACACTAACTAGACTGATGAGAACATCCTGAATGTAACTAAACCTTTCTGCACTGGAGGCTCACATTTACATTTGAGTCATTTAGCAGACGCTCTTATCCAGAGCGACTCACATTTAGTGATTTCATCTTAAGACCGCTAGGTGGGACAACAACAAATCAAATACATTTTTATTTGTCACAGGTGGAGACCTTACCGTGAAATTAGTCAAGGTAATTTGTACATGTGGGTAGGGGTAAAGTGAACATGTATAGATAATAAACAGTGAGTAGCAGCAGTGTAAAAACAAAGGGAGGGTCAATGTAAATAGTTCGGGTGGCCATTTGATTAATTGTTCAGCAGTCTTATGGCTTGAGGGTAGAAGCTGTTAAGGAGCTTCCTGGATGTGACTTGGCGCTCCTGTACCGCTTGCCGTGCGGCAGCAGAGAAAAGTCTATGACTTGGGTGACTGGAGTCTTTGACCATTTTTTGGGCCTTCCTCATAGTAAGGTGGGGGTTGAGGGGGGGTGCTGTGGGATTATTTCAGATACTCTTTGAAGAGGTAGGGTTTCAGGTGTTTTCGGAAGATGGGCAGGGACTCTACTGGCCTAGCTTCAGGAGGAAAATAGGATCCCTTCTATCCATTCAAGTAGTTATATATCTATGATTACATGCAGTGTTGTAAAGTCTACACTACTGTAGAGTCTACAGAGAGCAAAGTGAGAGGGTGTGTTCTAGACACATTCAGCATTGTCCTGCCAGAGGAGAGTGAGAGTGTCAGGTTGCAAAAGTGTGTGAGGGGAGGCTGGGGCAGTGTGTCCCTGCATTGCTGCTCACCCAGGGGGATAGCTGGCAGTCCAGTGCCTGTGGACCCTAACCTGTACCATGTACCCAACCCCTGTACCTGCCTCTTGTTGTCCCTGTGGCCCAAGAAACAATGCAGCTGTCTGGGTGATGGAACAGGCCTACTCAGTCTATCCCCCTAGATCAGAACAGCTCCTCTCTCTCTGGGGCTCCTTACTTTGTCTAATAAGAGGAAGTTGTTCCTATTTTCTTGTTTTCAAGTTAGGGTATGCCAACTCCAGTAGACTCTGAGTACCACTGACTTCCTTGACCCAGACCCATTCCATATCACTCCATCCTCTTCAACAGCCCACTCTCCCTGCCTCGCATCCAGAATGGTTGGGAGCCAGGAGACATGTTTGGATAAACGCTGGAACTTCTCCCCACAATCATCCCCCCATTAAGTTTTTACAGGGTGGCTTTTTGTTGCTTCCAACGTACAAGTTGACTTGCGCCTGAATGTGTCTTCTCTTTCATATAAAAGGAAGTGAGAGGCTCGTTGGCAGACGTCCAAAGTAGAACAGGGTTTCCCAAACAAGGTCCTGCCCCCCCCCCACCCCCCCGGGTGCAAATGTAGTGTTTTTGTGTAGTGCTAGGGCAAAAACCAAAAGGACCGAGTTTGGGAGACCCTGGTGTAGAACGTTACAGAGACTGAGGTCCTGTAATGTGGAGGGCGAGGATGTTCAATTACACTGACCTTATGTCATGATGAACACTTTTTTGTTGCAGTTGTGCTACTTGGCAAGCTGTCAATGATGAAAACAAGAGAACATATACCTTCTCTTCTTCATGATTAATGCCACAACGCTTGTAAACAATTCCATGCAAGTCAACCATTTGCACCCAACATTTCTAACACAGTTGTTGGGACAGTGCATACCTGAAACCATGGTCACAATAACCCACAAATTAGGGTACGGTACAACAGGCAATCATAAGAACAATAGGCTCAATCGCAAATAAGTACCAGTAATGTCTTGCTTTGTGTTTGCAGTTCCCAAAGAAAAACATTCAAAACATTCCTGTTTGGCCTCCAGGCAGACAGAGTCGAGTTACAGTGGCATGTTTTCTCAGCCATGGCTTCAGGAGCCTCCATGAGTCTTTGTGCAGTAATGAAGCTAAGTACATATCAAACAGGAGGCTGCCAAGGAAGGTGCCATCATGCTCAGAGAAGAAAGTTGAAGAAAGTTTCCTGTCTTGTCTTCAAACACCACTGCTCAGAGGCAAAGCTCTGCGGTGGGCTTAGCCTCCGTCCTTATAGCTTTAGTCATTTTCCTCTCAGGTGAGACATGAGGCCACAACAATCTCGGTCATTTGCCTCAGTTTGTGCTCTGTTTGTGGGCTAAGCTTTGTAGTGTGGTGCCTGTCCATCAAAGTGACAGGGGGCTCTGCTGGGCTTTAGTGATGACCCAGGAATGCTGACTCTTGCAGGTAGAACTTCCCCTTGAAATCACACGCACACAACCTCATTGCCTGCTTCCACATCCCCCTATCTCCTTCATCACCCTATCCCACACATGAGATAATGATCTGTGCCACCTAACCTCTGACCCCTGACCCCTATGGTCTCTGCTCCCCGGGTCATCTCTGACTCACTGGAGCGCGTGATGCTGCACAAAGAGACCAACCAGCCAACCCAAGAGAGCTGGCCGCTGCCTCTTTCTCCTTCTTCTCTTTCTCCTCACTGCAATGCACACACACTAGCCTGGATTCAGTTATTACAGCATATGCTTTCACTTACTCCCATTTGTGGAGTAGAATCAGGGCAATTGTTGGGGTGGCATGTGCTGCTGAATATCCACTCTTTGATTTTATTCAGCATACATTTAAAAGGGGAGGATGTTAAAGGAGGAGAAACTGAACTGGTTACAACGTAGAAAGTGTTCATAAAGACAGCTAGAGATGGAGCTAAAGAGGGTGTAAATAGGCTCAGACTCTGATGTATTCATCACACTAATTAAGGAATGTCTGTTGTTTTTAACAAGACGTCCCATGAGCTATGAACCTTTTTTTATGGCAGGAAATTGTTGACTTGTGCATTTTTGTAGTCTTTCACACAAACACACTCATCGTGAAATAACTGTGTGTTTCACCCCTTTTACACATAGAGAGCTATTAAGGGACACAGTACCCGGGGCGAACGATCCAGACCAAACGGATTGTAATTTAAGGTTTCTATTATTGGAAGTGTAAAAAGGTAGTTACACGCCATGCTGTGGAGGTATGGAGCAGGAGTACATCATCCTTAGCTAGCTTGGTGAAATGCTGCTTCTCTTTTTTGACTCATTCCAGCTCAGGACAGCAAGTAAGTGCTCTCTCTCCTCTTACATGAACCACTACTAGTGTGTAGGGTAATAATGGTTTAGCTGCTGCTTGTAGCTGCTGCCTGTAAGGTGAGCATCTCCAGTATAGCAGGGAGGTTTTCATCTCAATCCTATTGTTCCGTGTTTATGTCCAGACTGAAGAACTCCTTCACATGGGCACCTCTATATACACACACACACACACACACACACACACACACACACACACACACACACACACACACACACACACACACACACACACACACACACACACACACACACACACACACACACGTGCACACACACACTTACATACACACAGACACCAAGTTCAAAGGGCTGGATCGCAGCAGGTCTTTGTCATCTCTCATGTTTGAGATGTAGGATTCCTCAGGACCACTCTTTATTTAGTCATTCTTCTTCATGTGTGATAGTGTCAATATTTGACACAACTTGATCAGCCAGCCCTCCGAAGTGGTTACGTTTGCTGCATTATAGCGTTTAGGTTTTTACCCTTTAAAATATTTCACTGGAAAGTCTTTACTGAGGTGGATTTCTTCTCTCCCTGCTTGCCCTGTCTCCTCCCTCTCTCGCTCTCTCTCTCTCTCCCTCCTCTTTCTTCATACAGGCCCTCACCATCTCTTCCCCACGTTTCACACACCGATCCCAATCGATATGCGTCACCACGAGGGGAGGTACCATTACGAGCCACATCCCCTCCACGCCATGCATGGGTAAGTAAGACTAATGTACTCAGTAATTCATAAAGCGGTGGTTTCAATTTAAGTTCAGATTTGCACCAGGAGGGCAGAATGAAAGTGATTATGGCCAAGGCATCTTGCTCAGTGGTGCCCAAAATTCTTATAGTCCCATACCCCTTCATACATTCAACCTACAGCTGCGCACCCCCTCTAGTACCAGGGTCAGCACACTCTCAAAATATATATATTTTGTCATCATTGTAAGCCTGCCACACACACACACACACTATACGATACATTTATTAAACATAAGAATGAGTGTAAGTTTTTGTCACAACCCGGCTCGTGGGAAGTGACAAAGATCTCTTATAGGACCAGGGCACAAATAATAATGTAATACTTATCAATAACTTTGTTCTTTATTTAACCAACCTTTTGTACATTGAAAATTGTGCCTAACTCACCACAGGTTAATGAGAAGGGTGTGCTTGAAAGGATGCACATAACTGCAATGTTGGGTTGTATTGGAGAGAGTCTCAGTCTTAAATAATTTTCCACACACAGTCTGTGCCTGTATTTAGTTTTCATGCTAGTGAGGGCCGAGAATCCACTCTCACATAGGTACGTGGTTGTAAAAGGCTCAGTCTCTTAACAGCGTGATTTGCCAAGGCAGGATACTCTGAGCTCAGCCCAATCCAGAAATCAGGAAGTGGCTTCTGATTCATTTCAATTTTCACGGAACCATTGTTGCAATTTCGATGAGCCTCTCTTATTCAGATACCGGTAAGAGGACTGGAGGCAGGGCATGAACGGATAACGAATCTAGTTGTTTGTGTCATCCGTTTCGGGAAAGTATCTGCGTAATTGCGCACCCAACTCACTCAGGTGCTTCGCTATATCACATTTAACATTGTCCGTAAGCTTGAGTTCATTTGCACCCAAAAAATCATACTATGATGGGAAGACCTGTGTGTTGTCCTTGTTAATGCAGACAGAGAAGAGCTCCAACTTCTTAATCATAACCTCAATTTTGTCCTGCACATTGAATATAGTTGTGGAGAGTCCCTGTAATCCTAGATTCAGAAGATTCAGGCGAGGAAAAACATCACCCAGATAGGCCAGTCATGTGAGAAACTCATCATGCAAGCGGTCAGACAAGTGAAAATTATGGTCAGTTAAGAAAACTTTAAGGTCGTCTCTCAATTTAAAAAAACGTGTCAATACTTTGCACCTTGGTAACCAGCAAACTTCTGTATGTTGTAAAAGCGTTACATGGTCGCTGCCAATATCATTGCATAGTGCAGAAAATACATGAGAGTTCAGGGGCCTTGCTTTAATAAAGTTAACCATTTTCACTGTAGTTTCCAAAACGTCTTTCAAGCTTTCAGGCATTCCTTCCCTTGGCAGCAAGAGCCTCTCGGTGGATGCTGCAGTGTACCCAAGTGGCTTCGGGAGCAACTGCTTGCACGTGCGTTACCACTCCACTATGTCATGGCTTTTGCGCCATCAGTACAGATACCAACATGAGCAGCAGCTAAATACACTGTTTGAAAATGTAAAGAAAATAATGTATTTGGCGTACCCCCGATGGTATTGCATACCCCAGTTTGGAAATACCTGATCTAGCTGAATTGTTGGGCACTGGCTTCTGTTTAAGTTTGTTAAACCTTATCTTTAATTAAATGAAAATGTACTTGAATGTTTTCTGGAGTGTGTCCTGTTCTTTACAAGAATGTGAATGAGCAGGTCAGTCAGTCATCACCCTGTAGTGATTTACCCTCGGTGGTCCCGCCATCTCTCCCTCCTTTCATCCGAGTCAGAGAGAGAGAAACCTTTCCAAACGGAGAGAGAGAAAGCCAGGTCCATATTAAAGACAGATGATACGGAGAGAGAGAAAGCCAGGTCCATATTAAAGACAGATGATACTGAGAGAGAGAAAGGAGAAAATAAAGAACCAGTCGGTTTAGCACCAATACAACAGAATGTTAACATTTCCGTTCGTATCTCCCTTCCTGGTGTGGGACTTGGAAAGCTCTGTAGCCCGCTGGCATGGTGCGCTGAAATGCTGGGGAGCATTGCCAGAGAGACATCCTCTTCACATTAGAGGAGATCCACAGAGAGGGATTTGTCAGGCAGACAGACAGGCAGAGACAGACAGACTTAGGCAGGCAGGCATGCAATCTATCAAGAAAGAAAGATAGACAGAACTTTGGCCAAATTGGGTTTATTTTTGTCATTCAGGCTCCACCCAAACTGATACATTTCTATCCAGTCCACACCTTTTCATTTGTTGTCCGTCCCAGAAGAGGTTTGGTCTGCTTAACATTGCCAGCTCTCCTCTCCTTTCTCCGCTTATCTTAAAAAACACAAAGAGGTGGATGAAACAAATCAATAGGTTTGTGGGACTTCTATTTGCATTCCCAGATCTGATGGTGATGGTGATGCATACATTGTTCCTGCAGTGGAAAAGCTATTCATCACTAGACAAACCAGGGAGGAGGACGAGTGGAGTTGAAAACAGAGTCCTTACTCCCACTGCCATGATTAATGTGATTTGATCTTGACAGTGCTCCCCTAATTCATCAATGCCCTGATCTAGCTGTCTGTTCCTCCGCCTGTGCCAAAATCACCCTAATTACATATACCTTGCTCTGCAAATTAAGTAGCGGTGTCATATGTCGGTGGTGTATGTCGCTTTGTTACCTGCACTGCAGTATGTTAGGGGTTCTGCTTCCTGTCTACCTGAACAAGACAGTTCCGCACTGAGACCCTTCATCACTGTTTGCTTGGAAAATAATGAGGGCATGGGTCATTTTTGTCAGAGCTGTCAAATTTACAGCTATCGGACTATTCCTACTCTGGTAGAAGGGATGGATGCTGCCTTCATGCCTGTCTGGCAGCGCCTCAGAACAGAGCTAGCTATGGGACAGTTCCTTCTCTGTTTATAACTCGTTTCCATATACACTGAGTTAACAAAACATTAGGAGCACCTTCCTAATATTGAGTTGCAACCCCATTTGCCCTCAGAACACTTCATCGGGGCATGGACTCCACAAGGTGTCAAGCGTTCCACATGGATGCTGGCCCATGTTGACTCCAAAGCCGCCCACAGTTGTGTCAAGTTGGCTGGGTGTCCTTTGGGTGGTGGACCATTCTTGATACACACAGGAAACTGTTTAGCGTGAAATGTGCCTGGCACCTACTACCATACCCCTTTCAAAGGCACTTAAATATTTTGTCTTGCCCATTCACCCTCTGAATGACACACATACACAAACCATGTCTCAAAGACTAAAAATCTTTCTTCAACCTGTCTCCTAGCCTTCATCTACACTGATTGAAGAGGATTTAACAAATGACATCAATAAGGCATCATCGTTTTCACCTGGATTCACCTAGTCAGTCTATATCATGGAACGAACAGGAGGAACAAGAGCCAGAACCAGTTCCTAGGGAGGGATGCTGCATCAGTCAGTACCTGGCTAGATATGCCTCTTGGTTACTCATGGATATGGCTAGATGCACCAAAGACATAAGAGTAAAATGCCTGGAGCATTTCGCTGGTCTGGACTAGGGCAATTTGGCGAAGTTCTTTGGAGAAAGATTGGGACATTTTGGGAAAGATGCATTCATCCCTCAACAGTACAGCGCTTGCTTGCTCTGAGACAGTGTAACAGTACAGAGCTTTGCTTTGAGACAGTGCTTATAATGTGCGGTGTAGGCCTAAAGTGGATTGTGGAAATGGGCATCCTCTGTGTGAACCCACAAGTCAGTGAAGAGGGAAGCCAGCCTCTTCTCTCTGCCAACATGTTGGAGGGGGTAATTAGTACCCAAAATCCAGCCTTCCGTTCCCAGAACATAAACGGCAACACAACGAGAGGAAGCAGAAACAGATCCCCACTCATTCCAGATCAGCAGGACCGCTATTTATTCTTTTTGGGAGTTGGATCCAAATTGCAGCATTGAACTGAACTGAATTCTGAAAGTTTTGTGAGGTGGAGCTGGAGAGCTGTAGCCTGCACCACCCCTGTACGCAAACACATGCGGTCCAGCTTACCAGGCAATCAGTCTAGGCTTGGAATGTGTTGATTAAATGGACTTTCCAGATCAACTATTTTTTTTTTTTGTAGTTTAAAGTACAGTTCCCGAGCGTGCGTTAAAAGGGAAGACGATCTTGAGCATGCTGATTTGTTAGCATTGGAAGATTGGGTTGATCCTGAGCATGTTGATAGGGTGTCAGTCCATTGACACTCAGTTTTTTAGGATGTTGGTTCTAGCCTTCACTCAGTACTAATGGGAGGATTTAAAGGTTCCTGTGAATTATTGTGAGGAATGCATTCATGAAAGGACAGAAGCAGCTATCAATCAAATGGTTTGAAAATGTCAAGATTTATCTGGCAAAGTCACCAAGTTGAATCAGAATAAAAGATAAGTGTCTTTGCATACTAGCTACTGTCCCCACTAGGTTTCTAGGTCATCCTCATTCCTTTGTCTGCTGTACACAGAGTCCACTTGTTAAAGAATAGTATACCATCAAAGTTTGAGTCCAAATCCTCAGCATCCTGATGAAGAGTCCCAAAAACAACTAGGAGCTCACTGCAGCCCCATCCCCAGCCCCTGTGGGGTAACACAGCTTGCATCCCAAATGGCACCCGATCCCCTTTATAGTGCACTACTTTTGACCAGATCCCTATGGGCCCTTGTCAAAAGTAGTGCACTATATAGGGAATAGGGTGCCATTTGACACACAGACACAGTGATTTATCTCAATGGGAGTGGCTGCCCAGAAGTACAGACGAGAGTGTGTCACGTCGTAATTCATCTGCTGAGCCAGTAGGGAAAAACATGCCAGAGAGGCAAATACTAACTTGTTGGCGGTTCCAGACAGCCAGGCAAAGAAAGTAGAGAGAGAGAGAGAGAGAGAGAGATCCACCGAAACAGGATGCCTGAATTCACATAACCTTCAGTGTTGGGGAGGAGAGGTAAAGGCTGCTATCTGTCTGTCTGTTGGTCCAGAGAAAGGCTTCCTTAACTCCTTGTTCCACCACCCTGGAGTTGCCATAAAGACTAAGGCTACTTAAAAAGAGGTGTTGAATACAGTAGGTCCAGGTGGCCCTAACCAGCCTATGTCCATTTACTGCCCTGCCCCACACCAAAAGGACCGCACAGAAACATCCCCCTCCCCTATCCTCTGTACTCCACATGCATACACACAGTTATGCACTTACTCATATGTTTTTGAAGCTCAAACAAGCAATCCCTTGTCCAAATGCACTTTTTCTCACACTAGGAATCCAACAATGGGATAGCAGAGAGTAGCTACATAAGCTGGTAATCATACAGTGAAGCAAACAACAATTACCTCAAGTAGAAATGTACTGTAGGTTGTGTGGCTTGTATTCACTCTCCACTTTCTACTCCTCCTACAATATACAGTGCATTCGGAAAGTATTCAGACCCCTTCACCTTTTCCCCATTTTGTTATGTTACAGCCTTATTTTGAAATGGATGAAATAACAAAAATGCACACGACAGCCCGCTTGGAGTTTGCTAAAAGGTACCTAAAGGACTCTCATACCATGAGAAACAAGATTCTCTGGTCTGATGAAACTTAGATTGAACTCTTTAGCCAGAATACCAAGCGTCATGTCTGGAGGAAACCAGGCACTGCTCATTCCTTGGCCAATACCATCCCTACGGTGAAGCATGGTTGTGGCAGCGTCATGCTGAGGGGATGTATTTCAGCGGCAGGGACTAGGTGACTAGTTAGGATTGAGGGAAAGATGAATGGTGTAAAGTACAGAGAGATCCTTGATGAAAATATGCTCCAGAGCGCTCAGGACCTCAGACTGGAGCAAAGGTTCACCTTCCAACAGGACAACAACCCTAAGCACACAGCCAAGAAAATGCAGGAGTGGCTTCGAGACAAGTCTCTGAATGTCCTTTGGTGGCCCAGCCAGAGCCCGGACTTGAACCCGATCGAACATCTCTGGAGAGACCTGAAAATAGCTGTGCAGCGACGCTCCCCATCCAACCTGACAGAGCTTGAGAGGATCTGCAGAGAAGAATGGGAGAAACTCCCCAAATACAGGTGTGCCAAGCTTGTAGCATCATACCCAAGAAGACTCGAGGCTATAATTGCTGCCAAAGATGCTTCAACAAAGTACTGAGTAAAGGGTCTGAATACTTATGTAAATGTGATGTTTCAGTTGTTT
Source organism: Oncorhynchus masou masou (assembly GCF_036934945.1). NCBI lineage: Eukaryota > Metazoa > Chordata > Actinopteri > Salmoniformes > Salmonidae > Oncorhynchus > Oncorhynchus masou. The sequence continues at coordinate 29,690,642 of NC_088240.1, forward strand.
TTTTATACATTTGTAATATTCCTAATAACCTGTCTTTGCTTTGTCATTATGTGGTATTGTGTAGATTGATGAGGGGGGTGGGGAACTATTTAATACATTTTAGAATAAGGCTGTAACATGGAAAAAGTGATTCTGAATGCCTTCTAAATGCACTGTACATAGCTACAGACAAAGATAAAGAGACGACTGTCTGTCTTCCACTCTCCCAATTACTTCATAATATAAAATAATAATAATAAAATAAATTATAAATGCCATTTAGCAGATGCTTTTATCCAAAGCGACTTAAAACCAATTTATGCTTGATCTGAAAATGTGGTCAGAGGATCCGTATGGAGGGGGTGACACAATTGAGAAGCCTCCGGAGGCATGCAGAGGCCAAATCAAGCCCCGTGCCAAATCGAGCTCCGTACTGCATCACCGTGCACCTCCCAAATTTTGTAACAATGTGGAGGGCTTTGTATAGCTGGTTGACAGTAGGTGGGGCAGGGAGGTCCTGTATAAACACAAACTCACTTTCTTGAAAACTTCCTTCCTAACAGCTCTGCAGTGCTACAGGAAGCGCATGAAGTATGAATGCCCTGAATTCTGCAGAGGCCGTATCGCAGTAAATGCTGTACGGCCACTGCAGACATCAGATTGACCATGCAGGGCCTTTCACAGTCATGCTTTCATACATGTTATGTATGGGTGGTTCCGGAAATCAAACCCTCTATCCTGGCGTTGCAAGCGCCATGCTCTGCTAACTGAGCTACAAAGGACCACTTCATTTTCATCAGTTTAGTCTGGTAGCCACCCATGGCGCTATGTATGATGGAATTCTCTTTAAATGACAGGTTCTGATGTAGAGACAGCCTGCTCTCACAGGCTTGTTTGTTCAGGATTGTTGCACTACATGCTCTGTCTGACTAAGACCTGTCTGTGGAGAAACAGTTCAAGTAACATCTTGTCACAAAGTGGGCAGACTGACAAGACTTCAGTAATAGTAGCTGTCAGAGAGGGTCTCCTTTTTGTTGTCTCCTGACAGGCCAAGGTAGTACATTTCACCTCATTATCAAAGACTCAAAAGACTTAACATGTTCTGTGTCATACTGTGACAGACAAATAAGGTTTTGATGATGATTATGTGTGAAAACTGCAATGTGTTACTGTGGTATTTTGAAGCTCAAAGAACCCCATCGAAAAAGGCATTCAGAAACGCTTCACCATTGAAACAAAGGAATTCAAGGGATTTAAGAAATGCATATGTGTCAATTGTATGTCATTTCTCCATTTGAGCTCTGATCAAATAACTCATTTAAGTCTGGGAGGTAGGGCACGACCAATTCATTTCGCACCAGTCAGGTTAGTTGTTGTTCATTTTTGCACTTCAAGCTTGTTTAGATTCCATCTAGGAGGGGGCTCCCATAAGGGAGAGCATTCACAGCCTCCACAAACTAGCCAATTTCAATTTCACAGTTTCAATTAAGTGTATTGACTTATATTCCAAATACTTGAAAGGAGTCCAATACCACTGTATGTATAAACACAACATTGGCCTCTTATCTGGCTTTAAATGTTTATTAAGAAATGGCACATTTGAAAATGTTCACTTGTGTACTCTGTGTTGATTCTCTGTGGCTGAGGTCGGGACCACAGGCGAGTCAGTCAACGTCCAAAATTGTACCATATTCCCTATTTAGTGCAATACTTTTGACCAGGGTCCATAGGGCTTTGGTCAAAAGTAGTGCACTATATAAGGAATAGGGTGCCATTTGGGATCGCAGCCTCAGCCCGCTCTAAAGGCTCTTTGGGGTCGTCACACCTCAGATCCCACCGGTGCCTCCAAATGACACTCCCCCCACAGCGCAGCGATAACCGGGAACACTGTGGCTAAACATGAAGGACGGTGACCAACCAGCACGGTCCGTAGTGAATTACTCAAACAGATAAGAGCACTCTGGTGACAGTTTTACAAAACCTGGAGCATCAGTGAAGCTGAACGCTAACCTGTGAAACTTGCACAGGCCTCTAGACCTGCGCTGGGTGGAAGCTCCAAGGGGAGGGAATCAGCTTGTGTTTTTGTGTATGGAGCGTCTGTTTCTTCTCAGCTCCCCCAAAACAGAGACCTCTTTATGGGCCGTCCATTGGAGGGGTTGACGGCAGAAAGTTGGCCATCAGACAAGGCTGGTTGTCTGTAGGCGTTTACTGGAAACGGAGGGAGCAGCAAGAGCTGGGTTGGGTGCAGGTTGGCTCCCATACAGAGAGGGGTATAAATGAGAGACTGAGGTGAACCCAGGCCTTGCCAAGAACGCTAACATCTCAGACCCACCTTTCAGACCCACAACCAGCCTCTGCCAGCTTCTCATCCCTATGGATTTCAGTGGGAGATCAGTATAACCAAATCCACAGATTTTACGGGAAGAAGCCATATCAGTATTTCAACTATTTTCTTTACCTCATGTACTCCTGGCACATATCAGAATTTACTACGGAAATGTGTGTTGTAAGTCTAAGGTACAAGTAGTATCTAATATGAATTCTTATCATTATAACTAATGGATGTTAAAACATCTTTGTGTATACTAACTTATATCGGCTTCAAATACTTTTTTCTTCAAAGCAAGAGCATTTGAGTTGCTTTTGTGTGTTGCCTGCCTGCCCTGCAACTCATCAGTTGAGCAGACTGAAGTCTGGTATGCTGAGCCCCCAACCCCGCCGTCCCCACTTTCTCCCATCCTCCCCCACCTCCTCATCCCACTCTCCTGAATCCACCCCCATGTCCCGCTCCACTTCATCAACCCTCTCCTCCCCCCTCCCCAATGGACAGCATACTGTGACTCATTACAGTGGAGATTTGGAGACTAATGAAGTGTGAGGTCGTGGTACTGGCCTGCTTTCTTTAAAAACGCCTCTGGACACATCTACTCCTTGGTTAAGAGAAGCAGCCTGTAGTATAGAAGAAGCCTGTAGGCCTGTATAGCAGCAGACAGAGAGTGGAGAGGTGAGGATGTGGTACTGGTCTGCTTTCTTTAAATCCTGACATCTTCTCCTCTTCACCTGTTTCCAGGTGCTGTACTGCCTGGCTCACCACACACAGAGGTTTCAATTAGACCCAACAACCATATTAACACAAGGAGTAGCATGCCCCTTCAAAGCACAAGCTTTGCCAAAAACAGTTAAAAGAACTGTGCCAGCGGCCAGCAGACAGCCGGCACGGTATTCAGTGTTCTATTCTGGCTTCAGGGAGTAGCGATCAAGAGTTACAGCAGCCTCCTGGCTGTGTTTCTACAAGCAGACCTGCTAGTTACCTGCCAACAGATGACACATTTATATCCCACTGACTGTGACCTGTGGGCTATATTATCAATGATTCAACTTTAGTCAGGGTATCTTGTTCTATTAATCTGGTAGCTTGAAGGTGGCCAACTAGACGCCTCAGTTTTTTACAGTTGCATCCGGATGGATGTGCTGACTCGTAACAGGTCTAAGTACTAATATGAGAGACACCTTGGCTGTGCCCACCCAAACAGACACCCAAACAGTAGGCTTTTTCATAGGAGTGTAGTCTGAGACACTCAGTCTCAACTTGTTCAATGCTTCAGGCAGGAGCGGTTCACAGATCAGGAACGCTAGTAGTGGATCTGGATTGACATGTACATGTTTTCAGGGGCCGACCTGAATGGCAGACATACAGCACATGTAAACCACAAACATGTTCAATTCACTAAAATCCTATTGTACAAAACACTGATTTGCATTACTCTTTCAAGGTATTCATGCTTGTGCATGGTTGTCTCTTTCACTCTATTTCTGTTACTAATTCATTTTCCCTCTCTCTTTCCAGACATCATGGCCTAGCAGGCAGCCCGGTCATCTCAGACGGCATCTCTCTGATCCGTCTGTCCCCCCACGCAGCAGGGACGGGGGATTCCCCCTTCAGCCCCCCTCACTCCTACGTCCACCCCCAGATGGAGCACTACCTCCGCTCCATGCACAGCAGCCCCACCCTCTCCATGATCTCTGCTGCCCGCGGACTCAGCCCTGCAGAAGGTGAGACACGCACATACAAACTACTGGCAGTTATAGGGGAGCTTACTGTAACAGAGCATTAAAAGAAATACAAAATATTAAAAAGTGCATCATATTTTCTACGCCCATATCTGTCAGATTGTGCATGATATACACTGCTCAAAAAAATAAAGGGAACACTTAAACAACACAATGTAACTCCAAGTCAATCACACTTCTGTGAAATCAAACTGTCCACTTAGGAAGCAACACTGATTGACAATAAATGTCACATGCTGTTGTGCAAATGGAATAGACAACAGGTGGAAATTATAGGCAATTAGCAAGACACCCCAATAAAGGAGTGCTTCTGCAGGTGGTGACCACAGACCACTTCTCAGTTCCTATGCTTCCTGGCTGATGTTTTGGTCACTTTTGAATGCTGGCGGTGCTTTCACTCTAGTGGTAGCATGAGACGGAGTCTACAACCCACACAAGTGGCTCAGGTAGTGCAGCTCATCCAGGATGGCACATCAATGCGAGCTGTGGCAAGAAGGTTTGCTGTGTCTGTCAGCGTAGTGTCCAGAGCATGGAGGCACTACCAGGAGACAGGCCAGTACATCAGGAGACGTGGAGGAGGCCGTAGGAGGGCAACAACCCAGCAGCAAGACCGCTACCTCCGCCTTTGTGCAAGGAGGAGCTGGAGAAGCACTGCCAGAGCCCTGCAAAATGACCTCCAGCAGGCCACAAATGTGCATGTGTCTGCTCAAACGGTCAGAAACAGACTCCATGAGGGTGGTATGAGGGCCCGACGTCCACAGGTGGGGATTGTGCTTACAGCCCAACACCGTGCAGGACGTTTGGCATTTGCCAGAAGACACCAAGATTGGCAAATTTGCCACTGGCGCCCTGTGCTCTTCACAGTTGAAAGCAGGTTCACACTGAGCACATGTGACAGACGTGACAGAGTCTGGAGACGCTGTGGAGAACGTTCTGCTGCCTGCAACATCCTCCAGCATGACCGGTTTGGCGGTGGGTCAGTCATGGTGTGTGTTGGCATTTCTTTCTGTGCTCGCCAGAGGTAGCCTGACTGCCATTAGGTACCAAGATGAGATCCTCAGACCCCTTGTGAGACCATATGCTGGTGCGGTTGGCCCTGGGTTCCTCCTAATGCAAGACAATGCTAGACCTCATGTGGCTGGAGTCTGTCAGCAGTTCCTGCAAGAGGAAGGCATTGATGCCTTGGACTGGCCCGCCCATTCCCCAGACCTGAATCCAATTGAGCGCATCTGGGACATCATGTCTCGCTCCATCCACCAATGCCACGTTGCACCACAGACTGTCCAGGAGTTGGCGGATGCTTTAGTCCAGGTCTGGGAGGAGATCCCTCAGGAGACCATCCACCACATCATCACGATCATGCCCAGGCATTGTAGGGAGGTCATACAGGCACGCGGAGCCACACACACTACTGAGCCTCATTTTGACTTGTTTTAAGGACATTACATCAAAGTTAGATCAGCCTGTAGTGTGGTTTTCCACTTTAATTTTGAGTGTGACTCCAAATCCAGACCTCCCTCAATTTGATTTCCATTGATAATTTTTGTGTGATTTTGTTGTCAGCACATTCAACTATGTAAAGAAAAAAGTATTTTAATAAGAATATTTCATTCTTTCAGACCAAGGATGTGTTATTTTAGTGTTCCCTTTATTTTAATTTTATTATTTTATCTTTATCTTTATTTTTGAGCGGTGTATATACAAATCCTAAGAATAAGACAGAAATATAGTTTGAAACTTGTTATGTAAGGGTGTGTGTTGATAGATTTACAGACATTCGGTTCAGTTTTAAGGAGTTGCGATGAGAGGATCAGGCTGTGTTTAAGGGAAATAACACTTAATGGATAGTTCTCACTATAAACACAGAGAGAGAATGTCTGCAATTGGTTTTCAATAGCGGTAAAACTTGCTATCTACCCTTTGATATTTGCAATATTATTTCAGTATTGCAATTCAATCTCCAACTGTCCCATAGTAATGAACGTGTTGGGAGTCAGAATGAGACAGACAGACAGGCAGGCAGCTTTTCTCAGCCAGTCGAAATCATGAATCAGCATCATTTTAGTGGATATTTACAAAGAAATTTCAATTTAAAAACCGGTTAAAACACAACGAAGTAAAAACAGGTCAAACGAAATGAAGTGCAGCTAGTTTGCAGTCTTTCCAGCTTCAGTTTGAAGTGATTGTGTTAGCTGTGTTGCTGGCTAATTCCTCTGAACAACAATGTCCTGACGACAGAGCACATTATCTATTCCAGGTGAAATAGTGTATCATTAGCTCATTATCATTGATGTATCCAAATAAATATCACTAGAAAACAGCTTAAACAAACGCAAACGCAGCTACTTTGTTGTTAGTCTGGCTGTGCTGTTTGACGTGACTGTAAAATATTCGTAGTTGGCTAGCTAGCAAGCAAAGGATAAGAACGTTGCCAGCCAGTATAGCAAGAGAGCATTTAGAACAAAGTCAGGGATGTGTCCACAGATGCAGAACAAGAAGACTCAACGACTGGGTCACGTCATCGGCAACCAAACCAATAGAACGAACGACCAGCCGGCTTGGGTAGCAACTCTAGATTTGTGTCAGGACTATATTTTGTGGAAGGATTAAATAATATGAATAGATTTAAATAAAGTTTTTAATGAAAATACATACAGTTGAAGTCGGAAGTTTACATACACTTCGGTTGGAGTCATTAAAACTAGTTTTTCAACCACTCCACAAATTTCTTGTTAACAAACTATAGTTTTGGCAAGTCGGTTAGGACATCTATTTTGTGCATGACACAAGTAATTTTTCCAACAATTGTTTGCAGACAGATTATATCACTTATAATTCACTGTATCACAATTCTAGTGGGTCAGAAGTTTACATACACTAATTTGACTGTGCCTTTAAACAGCTTGGAAAATGCCAGAAAATTATGTCATGGCTTTAGAAGCTTCTGATAGGCTAATTGACATCATTTGAGTCAATTGGAGGTGGACCTGTGGATGTATTTCAAGGTCTACCTTCAAACTCAATGCCTCTTTGCTTGCCATCATGGGAAAATCAAAAGAGATCATCTAAGACTTCAGAAGAAAAATGGTAGTCCTCCACAAGTCTGGTTCATCCTTGGGAGCAATTTCCAAACACCTGAAGGTACCACGCTCATCTGTACAAACAATAGTATGCAAGTATAAACACCATGGGACCACGCAGCCGTGGAAGGGAGACGTGTTCTGCCTCCTAGAGATGAACGTACTTTGGTGTGAAAAGTGCAAATCAATCTCAGAACAACAGCAAAGGACCTTGTGAATATGCTGGAAGAAACAGGTACAAAAGTATCTATATCCACAGTAAAACGAGTCCTATATCAACATAACCTGAAAGATCGCTCAGCAAGTAAGAAGCCACTGCTCCAAAACCAACTTAAAAAAGCAAGACTACAGTTTGCAACACCATATGGGGACAAAGATCATACTTTTTGGAGAAATGTCCTCTGGTCGGATGAAACAAAAATATAACTGTTTGGCCATAATGACAATTGTTATGTTTGGAAGAAAAAGGGGGAGGCTTGCAAGCCGAAGAACACCATCCCAACCGTGAAGCACGGAGGTGGCAGCATCATGTTGTGGGGGTGCTTTGCTGCAGGAGGGACTAGTGCACCTCACAAAATAGATGGCATCATGATGGAGGAAAATTATGTGAATATATTGAAGCAACATCTCAAGACATCAGTTAAAGCTTGATCACAAATGGGTCTTCTAAATGGACAATGACCTCAAGCATACTTCCAAAGTTGTGGCAAAATGGTTTAAGGGCAACAAGTCAAGGTATTGGAGTGGCCATCACAAAGCCCTGACCTGAATCCTATAGAAAATTTGTGGGCAGAACTGAAAAAGCGTGTGCGAGCAAGGCCTACAAACCTGACTCAGTTACACCAGCTCTGTCAGGAGGAATGGGCTAAAATTCACCCAACTTATTGTGGGAAGCTTGTGGAAGCCTACCCAAAACATTTTACCCAAGTTTAACAATTTAATGGCAATGTTACCCAAATACTAATTGAGTGTATGTAAACTTCTGACCCACTGGGCATGTGATGAAAGAAACAAAAGCTTAAATAAATCATTCTCTACTATTATTCTGACATTTCACATTCTTAAAATAAAGTGGTGATCCTAACTGACCTAAGAAAGGGAATTTTTACTCAGATTAAATGTCAGGAATTGTGAAAAACTGAGTTTAAATGTATTTGGCTAAGGTGTATGTAAACTTCCAACTTAAACTGTAAATCGTTAAATGTTGGTTACCCTTTGCATAAGAGTCACTTAAGTAAGTGTGTGTGTATGTGTGTGTGTGTGTGTTTGCATGCGTGAGCCTGCATGAATGTGTGAGTGCTTACGTGAGTGTAAGAGAGCTAGAGAGAAAAAGAAAGAGTATGTGTACACATGCTAGAATGTGTGTATACATTTCTGAACAAATGTTTGGGTATCGGAAACCATGGAAATTAGCAAAGACTAACAAAGCACATTTCCCTCCCCAATATGGAGCTCATATGATGACAGGCCTGTCCTCACGACCCTGTTACAACAACAGGTTGAAGGGAGTAGAGAGAGCTGCCTGAGAGGCGACAAAGGCTGAGAGATAGAGCTGTCTTAGAGGCCCAATGATAAATCACTGAGTGTACTCCCCTGTTGACTTTAATGGCTTTGTGGCTTTTAGGAGAAGCAATGCGGAAGAGATTCTGTCACTGATAAAGTGGCAGCAGAGGCAAAGAAGTATGTCATAAAATGGAGGGCATTAAGCTTGAGTGAACATAAATAAAGTTGTGTAAGCTTGGAGCCTATCGGAGAATACTGTAGATAATTCTAGAGATAGAATACCTGTAAAGTAGTTGTAGACAACTTGTTTTGAGTGTAGTTTTAGTAACCTACTACCTGGACACTACTGTTAATTGTCCCAGAGATTATTATTTTTCTTATGTTGTTGTGGAGTTATACAATCAGTCAATTTTATCAGCATATCAACTTGGTTATATCAAGAAAGGGACAGATCTTCCAATTATAGGAAACATCCACACCCTTTATTGTCAGTGTTGTCAATGTCTACTATATGTCTGATACAGCAGTGTAGGGTCACTCCAAACCATGTAAATGAGATAGAGCCTCCTTGCTCTGCGTTCTGTCTGTTGAATTCCCTGGCTTTTTGAGCTGGTTTCACCGGGACAACTACTGGTTTTATCCTCTACCCTCCACTACCATGTTCCAGTCCTTGTGTCTGACCTATCCACTACTCTCCACCATCCTCATTCGGTCTGTCCAGTCCACTACCCTCCACCATCCTCAGTCTGTCTGTCCAGTCCACTACCCTCCACCATCCTCAGTCTGTCTGTCCAGTCCACTACCCTCCACCATCCTCAGTCTGTCTGTCCAGTCCACTACCCTCCACCATCCTCAGTCTGTCTGTCCAGTCCACTACCCTCCACCATCCTCAGTCTGTTTGTCCAGTCCACTACCCTCCACCATCCTCAGTCTCTGTCCAGTCCACTACCCACCACCATTCTCAGTCTGTTTGTCCAGTCCACTACCCTCCACCATCCTCAGTCTGTCTGTCCAGTCCACTACCCTCCACCATCCTCAGTCTGTCTGTCCAGTCCACTACCCTCCACCATCCTCAGTCTGTCTGTCCAGTCCACTACCCTCCACCATCCTCAGTCTGTCTGTCCAGTCCACTACCCTCCACCATCCTCAGTCTGTCTGTCCAGTCCACTACCCTCCACCATCCTCAGTCTGTCTGTCCAGTCCGCTACCCTCCACCATCCTCAGTCTGTCTGTCCAGTCCACACAAAGCAGCTACTGGAAGTGGTTATGTGATCCGAGCAGGCGAGGAGAAACTAAAGCTTCTCTGTGGGCCTCCTAGCCAGCACAAACAGACGCCTGTTGTTTTTTTACCACAGCCAGCCCTAATTAGTCCTGATAGGACCGTTTTGGTGTGGCCCATGGTTTAGGCACTGCAGAGGAAGGAGGCTCAAACCTTCCCCCTTCTCTCTCTTCTCCCCAGTTTATCTAACTAACAGTAGTCAGGGGTGTTTGGAGTAAAACATATATACTTTAAAATGACTAAAACTAAATGGAAACTGTGTAGAAATGATAATAGACCTACATTCATACAGTTTCTTGACTGTGTCCATCTTGCTAATAATCACCCAAATGAAAGCTAGACATTCAGGGAGCATCGGAAATTGTAAAAACTATGGATAGAGGACAATTTTTTGCAAATTTTTACGGCGAGGAAATATAGCACATTTTCAGTGCAGCCCTCCGGACCTCTTTGATGACTGACTGTGGACCCCCAGGGTAAAATTGGTTTGACACCCCTACATTAGGCCCTTTAAGGGAGTTCAAACCTCCACCCTTCCATCCCTACTTTCTTCCGTTCCTCCTTTCTCTATCTGTGGAGACGTTAGCCTCTGATATATCCACAGGGGCAAACGGAGAGCAGGAAACTAGGGGAGGAGGCCACAGTTATGGATATAGGCCTCAGTGGCTCGCTGCAAAAGGAAAGAAAACAAATCTACATCTCCCTCTTACAGCTTGTGACACTTTTAAATATGGGTTTACAGGGTGCAGGTGTTAACACGTTCTACATCAATATTTCCGTAATGCTCAAGGGTTTCCCTTCTCTACCACTATGGGTGTGTGTGTGTGTGTGTGTGTGTGTGTGTGTGTGTGTGCGTGCGTGTGTGTGTGCGCACACGTGCGGGTAATCTGTCTCAATGAATTTATGTGCGAGACAGGAGAAGAGCAGGACTGTTCTATTCCCTCCTTCTTTCTCTTCTTCGTTTACTCCCCGGGGTCATTCACACACCTCAGCAAACCTCAAAGACTTCACCTATCTTTTATCAAACGCCTTTTGCCCTCCAGGCATCTTCTGTAGCATAGATCTTCAAACCTGTGAAGCAACGCACCATGTCTGTTCCCCTCTGTCTCTCCGTCTGTCAAAACTACTACTCACTGTTTTGGTCTGTGTCTCCCTGCGTCCTCTCATTTCACCCCGTCCCGTCTCTCTCTCTGTCTGTTCCTGTGTCAGTCTTCCCTGTCCCCATGTCAGTTGTTCATTAGTTGACCTGTGACACATCTCTCACATCTCTCACCTCTCACATCTCACCCCTCTCTCCATCTCTGTCCGACAGTGACCCATGAGCACCTGAAGGAGCATGGTCTGTTCAGCCTGCCCCCTCCACCTCCAGGTGCCAACCCTGCAGAATACTACCACCTCATGGCCAGTGGCAGGAGCACTTACGGAGACCTCATCATGCAGACCGGGGCGGCCGCAGCAGCAGCAGCCGCAGCAGCACACCTGCCCGACTACATCAGCCCTGTGGATGGTGAGTGACCCTGAAATCCTGAAACACACCTTCCTGGGTTGTACCCCAAATGACATCCGATTCCCTAGATCAGGGGTTGGCAACCCTGGTCCTTGAGTGCAACAGCCACTGCACTGCAGGATTCTTTCCCAACCAGACACCACACCTGATTCTACCAATCAATCAACTTAATTGGCTAAATTCATCACCTGGTCTAAAGCAAAACATGAAGTGCCTCTACAGGGTTTCCTACCCCTGAACTACTTTTGACCTGACACAGCCCAGGTCACACTGACTATTATATGTGGGACTCTCCCACCTCACTGAGTGTACCAAGCATTAGGAACAACTTTGTAATATTGAGTTGCACGCCCCTCCCCCTCAGAACAGCCTCAATTTGTCAGGGCATGGACTCTACAGGGTGTTGAAAGAGTTCCACAGGTATGCTGGCCCATGTTGACTCCATTGCTTTCCACAGTTGTGTCAAGTTGACTGGATGCACTTTGGGTGGTGGACCATTCTTGATACACACGGGAAACTGTTGAGCGTGAAAAACACAGCAGTGTTGCAGTTCTTGACACAAACTGGTGCGCCTGGCACCTACTACCATACCCAGTTTAAAGGCACTTAAATCTGAATGGCACACATAAACAATCCATGTCTCTATTGTCTCAAGGCTTAAAAATCCTTCTCTAACCTGTTTTTGTCCCCTTCATCTACACTGATTGAAGTGGATTTACCTGGTCAATAAGGGATCACAGCTTTTACCTGGTCAGTTTATGTCATGGAAAGAGCAGGTGTTATTAATGTTTTGTATACTCAGTGTACATTGTGAAGTACCCATAGGCCACACTACTAAATACTGAGAGCCTCATCACCCTTTGTGCTTACCTCCAGGTATGTGGTGCTGTGCTTTTCATAATGTCCTTTCTTCTTCTTGTGGCTTTCTGTGTGTAAGACTTCCCCACAATCAAAGCAAGAGGAGCATTCCTTGACTTATAAAAACCCTCAGTCGTAGCAGGGGGTGTCTATAAACACAGAAAAGCCCATGACAGAAAGGCCCACCACTGTTCTCCCAACACAGGCCTCTAATTTACACAGCTAGTCACATAGTGTTTCAGGTGTGTTACTCTGTTATGAGTAACATCCTACAAATCCACAGTGGTAACCTTAAAAGGGCAACCATGTTGAGAGGGAGAGGAAAAGAGAGAGCGAGAGAGGAAAAGAGAGAGCGAGAGAGGAAAAGAGAGAGCGGGAGAGGAAAAGAGAGAGCGAGAGAGCGAGAGAGGAAGAAAGAGGAGAGAATGAGATGGAGAGAGAGAGAGAGAGTGAGTGTGTGAGAGATGAGACAGAGATGAGAGACAAATAGAGAAAGAGAGAGAGAGAGGTTTGGCAGTGGATGGACTATATTTCAGGCAGCAGCAGATGCCAGGGCTTCTGAATCTGTCTCTTCTCTGTTTCTCAGTCAGTGTTATGGCAGGTATACTGTAAATCTGTGGTCCCTGCTCTGCTTGTGAAATCTAACGGCAGGAATAGAGGATAGTGGCAGGCAGGGGAGATTTAGTGACAGTGTGACAGAAGAGACGTGGTGAACAACCCTGCTTTTCACAGGAGAGGTCAGACATATGGTCAGGGACCATAGCCTTGCAGACAGTCCCGGGCCTAAGAACAGAGTGACAAGTAAGGCCTGATAATGCTGCTAGCACCTGGAGATTATATCAACTCAGGAACCTTCCAGTTAGCTGTATGAATGGGCAATACAGTGCTACAGAGTGGAAAGCTAAACTAAACTGTCCATGAAAGTAAGCCTTTCGATGCCTTTCGACCGTCAAACGCATACATTCTCTGCCTGCCTGGCACAGACTCCCGGTTAGGTATCCATATCACTTTTATCCGGTCTCAAACCACCCAAGGGAAAAAAGCGAGAACGAGCCATCTACCATCTAACGGTGTTTGCACCTCTTGTCACGCTCTCCGTCCACCCTGCGTGACGCTAAAGCACCAATCCTCATGTGCATGCTAGGAAAACCTTACCGCCATGATCCCTGCCAACGCAGGATCCACCTCGAAATGAACCGTTTAAATTACCCCTCAATCACTAAATCAAACATGAAGAGAGGGAGGAGGAGGAGGGGAGGGCATGCAGATTTGGGCATAGAGGTTGTTGTCTTCCTCCTTCACTACTTCGTCCCTCCATTCCTCCATCCATCCTCCCACTTCTCTCTCCCGGCGTGACCGCCACTGCTGCTGGCTTCCCACAGTTGTTTGGGGAGGCTGTTTGCTCAAACACCCACAGACACCGACTCACAACAGCACAGAACTGGGCCTTCTCCTCGCCTCCCCGCACCCCCCTCACCTCCACACCTCCCCCTGGCAGGTTTATTTGGTGTTCTCTACTTCTCAAACCTGGCTGGGTTTGATGTGGTCAGCGTCCTGGGCACTCTCTGGCTTGAAGCTCTCCGTCAGTGCGGTTAGCGAGGCTAGCAGCTCCACAGACACACACAGGCTCTGTATTGACCTAGCCAGCCAGCTAATGGCTCAGAGTCTCAGCATACGGCCTGGCTGAATAAAGAACCTCATTTAATGGCAGAGAGGGCGATACATATGCATCGAGACCGCTACGTTTGTTTTGGAAGCCTAGCTCTGATAAAATAAAAGAAATTCATATGCATATTTAAAAATCAATTTATGCTCTAATAAATTTATTGGACCTACCACAAGAGCTGAGTCCTCAGTGAACCCAAAGTTATAATATGGCTGGTTATTTTCCCTTCCCAATGATTCCTATTAGTACTGCAAACATGAGAGAGTGGGCTTAAAAAATAGTGATGGTTAATAAAAGGGAGAAATGTGTTCATGGAAAATTCTGCAGACTAGCCCTAGTGCCGGGTGTACTTAAAAGTTTTAAGACAGTCAGGTGTTCTCATAGTTCCATAGGGCTAAATGTATGGATTTACTGTAAGTTTTACCACTTGCCATTAAGCAGAGCTATAACCTGGGTCTTTTCTCAAGAACATAGCTGAATGACACTAAACATGGCACCCTGATGCTGTCCAGTTTCCCAGAGCTAGCTGCTCAGGACAGACCATGTATCCCTGTCCCCATGCGTGGTACTGTATACAGTACGTTGACAATTGTATACCGTAATACAATTAATGAAACAGTCAATAATCTGATCATTAATCTGACTGTGTGCAAACCCATTCTCATTTTTGGATCTTTTTGTTGAGGCCTTATGCTCCGCAGAGAGTGAAGGGGAGTAGGTAGCTAAGTAGTAATGCTTTACTCTAAGAACACATTATGGGCCCTGGTCAAAATTACTGCACTATACAGTATAGGGAATAGATTGCCATTTGGGATGCACCCCCGTAGCTCTCTGCTCCTCTCCTCCGCCCACTGTGTGACTGATTGAGGTATGGGTGCCATGTAGGCTACATGAAGTCTGCTCCGACAGGCCTACAAAACAAACACAGACAGATCCTCCTGCCGTCCGTCAGTTGGTTGGTTAGCGTGGGCCGTGCTGAAATGCCAAGTGTGCCTCCGTGCCAGTGGCGTGCTCTGACGCGCTCATCCACTAAAACAACATGGACCAATTTCCCCCGCTAATAGCAGACACAAATGTTTCCACCAGACCAGGCAGAGGCCAGTTGGGCCTTGTTCCCTAAAGCCCTTAGTAAATCTATTGCGTGTGGCGTGTGATGTTATGAGTGGTCTCACCCAGAGATCTCTGATAGATCGATGGATAGATGGAACAAATCGGTCTGGAAAATAATCTGTACAGCCCTCCTCTGAATTTTTGAATACCGATGTGGCCCTTAAGACAAAATGATTAGCCACCCCTGCTCTAGCTGGATCAGCATTTTCACCCTTTTCAGTGTAAACTTAAATACTGTAAATCCTACAGATTCCACTTCATCATGTCTTAATAGTAAGCTCACTGAGGAACGCGCCAAACAAGGCTGAACAAGGGGGGAGGGTTGTAGAGCACTAACAGCATAGGACCCTGCTGCCGGGAAAAGAAACTCAAAGGTCCCATGACAATAGCTGCTGCCAAAGTAAATGTCTGCCATGCAGTCAGAGGAAAAAGAGATCTTAGTGTTTGGGGAGGAGGAGGGAGGAAGGGACGGAGAATGAGGGGGGTCTTGTCCAGTCCCTGCGGACTACATACACAAACACTTACTGTATGAACACACATGAGCCCCCGGCAGAAGTGTGCACATACACAAAAACACACAGCTGGCTTTAGCAGGACACTGGGGGCTCATAGGGGAATCATCGCAGTGAGCTCCCTCTAATAAAATGTGCAGTGATGGTATTAGCGAGATTTACCAGGAAAAATAAACATTCCTCCCCACTCGGAGGAGAGCAGAGGGGATCGGGGGTGGCTGGACTTGGCTGGGGCTCTTGGCTGGCTGGTACCCAGGCTGCGGTGTTGTTTAGGGGGGAGATTGGGCCTCGCACTGGGCCTCACTCCCTCGCCTCGGAGGACCAACGCCTGACCCCTCATGCTTTACCTCAGTCTGGGGTCATCTGAAAGAGAGAGAGCTAGAGCAGTGTAGGTAGTGGATCCACTGTACAGCAACCCTACTAGAGAGAGAGACCGAGTGAAAGACAGACCAGAGAGAGAGACAGACCGACATAGCCAGAGAGCAGCGGAGGTAGTGAATCAACACTCCTAACTAAATGACCCAACAAAGCCAGGCCCTCCACAGGGCTCCACTGGCTCTCCTGATGGGAAAACAGAGCCCAGATAAAGAGACCCTACATCCCATTGTAATACCATTCTCTCAGGCTAACTACTAACTACAGGCCTCTAAAGCCTGTTGCACTGAACAAAGGGAGACTACCTTTGTGTGCTGTGTGTGGAACCTGTGCCAACTCTCATTCGGGGGGCTTTGGTTTGGGGGTTGTACTGGGAGGGACGGGGGGGTAAAGGATTAGGGATTACTACCCTTCAATTACAGTATTCAGATTTTCCACAAAGCCATTTCCATCAAAACAGCATGGCAGATGCTTAAAATAATCGCTCAGCCCCCTTTTAGTTTTTTTTGTTAATGTGCACTCAAGTGCCTGTAATTATGAACCTATATATCAGTCCAGATCCCCCAATTATAGCCAACCCTCCCTGTGCTCCACTCTGCTCCCACAGAGACAGAGTCCTAGACCTAGAGAACAGGACATATCCCTCGGGCCAGCGCCATGCCACCTCCCTGCTGCCAGAACCTGGCATACCCCTAAATTAGAGCCCCGCCATCGATAAAGCACTCCATCACTGTGTGTGTTGCCTGAGTGACCTCAGGCAGAGCAGATACAACAATGACCTCACAGGGGTGCTTATTTTTGTCCTTTTACACACGTGTTTTCAGCATATACCAACTCCCCCTGAGACACCCGCAGGGAGTGGGGTCACAGCCAGGGTCACCATTATACAGCTCCCCTGAAACAATTAGGGTTAAGTGCCTTGCTCAAGGGCACAGTGAGAGATTGTTCATCCTGTCGGCTCCAGTATTCGAACCAGCAACCTTTCGGTTACTGGCCCAACGCTCTAACCTTAAGGCTACCTGCCACCATGATAAATTGCGTCTGCCTTCAGGCGCTGTCTCTCTAACATGGGAGGCCAGTGGAGGAGTGTATCCTTGGTGTGCCAGGTCCAGGCTAGGAGAGCAAACTCTTCGCTCTCATGCACACACTGTTGACTAACACATTAACTAGGGACTCCTGAGTGGATAGAGAAAGTTGTACTGAATTGATTAGGGAGAACCTACAGTTTTTCTGGGGATGGGTACGGATGGGGATTTTGGGGTTGGAGGTATCAGGAATGAAAGTGGTTGAGACAATATCTGAGGGTAGGGGTGTGGGATGGTGGGTTTAGGGGGTTATTACTATAGTATGTCTGGGGATATAGGGGTGGGTGTTGGGGGGTGAATCAGTATTTTGTGAAGGGGTTGAGACCATGTCTGGGGCTAGGGATATGGAGGGTTTTGGGGGTTGGGGTATGAGTTTTAAGGCTTTCTTTTGGTAAGGGTGTCCAGGGGGTGAGGCAGGCGCCAGTTTCGCCAGGCCTTGAGCCGTACCTCGCTTAGTTTCCTGCTTTATAAAGTGGCACATTAATAAGCAAATCTCCCCTGAGGTTCAGTTCTGTTCTGTGGTGAGCAGAGATGAATAAAACCGCTGCACCACACACACAGACCCAGACACACACACAGACAAACACACGGCAGCTCCACAATGGGCCAGCCCATTCCCAGGCAAGAGAGAAAGAGCCATTACACTCGATGCAAATCTGAATCCACCCCTAGCCTTTCTAAAGAGTATAATATAACCCACTGTCGTATCCGGGTAGCAACCCACTCCTCTCCCCACTCCACCCTCTCTCTCCTCCCGCTCTACTCCCCTGATAACCCCCCCCCTACTTTCGCAATATGCCTAATGATACTTGACACATTTATTTTTTTAGCTTCATAGAAGAACATTCTTAGGGACCGAATGTTGTTTTTGCCAACTTTTTCAGACATCTCTACAGCTGAGTTTTCATAGAGCAGCCAGAGTCCCTCTGAAGTCCTGCAGCTCTCTAAGTAAGCACATAAGCCTTTTGTTTTACAACTCAGCAACATAAGTCTTTTTCACACACCCACACACGTGCGCAGGCCCCGACACCTACCCACACACGCACACCATGTATAAGACTACCGTTTTTTTTACGGCCATAGGTATATAAGTATAGTGGTCTCTGGGTCCATATGGCCTGGAAGAAAGGATCACTAATTTACCCAATAAAGGGTCAGAGGATTGGCTGCAGGTTGACAGTGGTGTGTTTGACATGTTGGCAGGTGGTGGTGTGTGCGTCTGTCCGTGTGTTTTGGGGAGGTGTGATGGGAGCTATTAAGAACTTCCTGTTGCCAGCGCCTCTGATGATGCCCCCTGTTAGGCCTAATAACCCCCCATTCCAGACCAGTACTACCCCCACCACTCTGCCCTGGTATGTGTCCTGCCACGCCACATCACACCAGGGCTAATACTCAGCACCTGTTGGCCCACAGCAGCTGTCCAACGCTACCCCCCCACCCTTACCCCGTATTCTGCTAGCCATTACCCCCTACCGAAAGGTTGCTGGGTCGAATCCCTGAGCTGACAATGTAAAAAATCTGTCGTTCTGCCCCTGAGCAAGGCAGTTAACCCACTGTTCCCCGGTCGCCAAAGACGTGGATGTCGATTTAAGGCTGCCCCCTGCACCTTTCAAAGGGGTTGAGTTAAATGCGGAAGACACATTTCAGTTGAAGGCATTCAGTTGTACAACTGAATGGGAAAGTATCCCACTTTCCCTTTACCTTCCCTACCACCATCTCTGTCTTTCTCTCCCTAGCTGTCACCCATTGCCACAGGAACAGCGTCAAATCCAATCCCACCAAAGAAAAATTCAATTAACTTTTTGAACAACCCTGAAAGACATCTTTCCAAATGTCTTTGACCACCTGGAACCGTTTTATGTAGCCTGTAAAAGGGACTTTCCATTGCATGTCCCAAAGAGGAAGGTTAAAGTGAACTACGTGCTCAATTCAAGTCAGAATTACATGCACAGAACTCGGTTAAGGATGTCTACATGCATTCTTACGGAATAATGATGATTATATACACAACCTGAGGGAATTAGTTCCAAAAGGGTCAAATGTTACACAATACCAAATCAACAGTTTGTGGGAAAAAAACGTAATGTTTTTTTTTTTTTTTTTACTGTAATATTCGTGCTCCAAATACAGCTTAGGTAAAAGCCATCCATGACTCTCTGGGTTTACCTTTACCTTTTGTAGCTATGCTTCATTCTTTTAATGGTATTCTCAAATCAATTTGTTTAAATTGCCTCCATTTAACATGCTGAAATACAACTGACTGGGTGAGATTCTTATCACGGTAATTACAGCAAATTATTGGGAGGGATTCATTATGCATAAGAGGATGTGAGCATTAAGGGGAGGAGGAGGGTTGGGGTGGTGTTAGAGAGATGATGGAGAGAGATATAGGTTACATCCCAAATGGCCCCCTATTAGCTATGTCGTGCACTACTTTTGGTCAAAAGTAGTGCAGTGCACTAAATATAGATAGCGTGCCATTTGGTACAGCATAGACAGACTGAGGGGGACTGTACCTTAGTCTCGGCTAGACTAGCACTAGAATGACCTCTACTAGAACACCTCTGGATAAACAGGCTTCTTCTTCTTTCATCTTAAAACTGTAACTCTTTGGGGGTTTACTGACTGACTGACATTAGTGTTCTTAATTTTTAGTATGCTGTGGGAGTGTACTACTAGTGACATTTTGTTTTCTTCTCACAATTGTTGTAACACTTAGTCAGGATAGGGAGAAAGGGTCACTAGCATGTTATGTGTATAGGCTTTCTTGTTGGGGTTTAGCCTGGGTACTGCAAAGCACTGCTGATGTTAAGAAGGCTTTATAAATATGTTTGTCTGATTGATTGGTGCGCTCGATCTGCAGTGTCCCGGTTTTCCAGCCCCAGACTGACCCCCAGGCTGAACAGAAAGCGAGCCCTGTCCATCTCCCCTCTCTCAGACGCCAGCATCGATCTGCAGACCATGATCCGTACCTCGCCCAACTCCCTCGTGGCCTACATTAACAACTCACGCTCCAGCTCTGCAGCCAGCAGCTCCTATGGACACCTGTCTGTCAGCGGCATCAGGTACAAGATACACTACATGACCAAAAGTATGTGGACACCTGCTCGTCAAACATCTCATTCCAAAATCATGGGCATTAATATGAAGTTGGTGCCCCTTTGCCGCTATAATAGCCTCCACTCTTCTGGAAAGGTTTTCCACTAGATGTTGGAATATTGCTGCAGGGACTTGCTTCCATTCAGCCACAAGAGCATTAGTAAGGTTGGGCACTGATGTTGGGCAATTCGGCTTGGCTCTCGGTCGGTGTTCCAATCCATCCCAAAAGTTGGAAACAGAATCGTCTAGAATGTCATTGTATGCTGTAGTGTTAAGATTTCCCCTCACTGGAACTTAGGGGCCTAGCCTGAAACACAGCCACGACCATTATTCCTCCTTCACCAAACTTTACAGTTGGCACTATGCATTGGGGCAGGTAGCATTCTCCTGGCATCTGCCAAACCCAAATTCGTCCATCGGACTGCCAGATGGTGAAGCGTGATTCATCACTCCAGAGAACACGTTTCCACTGCTGCAGAGTCCAATGGCGGCGAGCATGGTGATCTTAGGCTTGTGTGCGGCTGCTTGGCCATGGAAACCCATTTCATGAAGCTCCCGAGGAAGGCTTCCAGAGGCAGTTTGCAACTCAGTAGTGAGTCTTGCAACAGGACAGATGATTTTTACGCACTATGCACTTCAGCCCCCGGCGGTCCTGTTCTGTGAGCTTGTGTGGCCTACCACTTCACGGCTGATGTTTCTTTCCACTTCACAATAACAGCACTTACAGTTGACCGGGGCAGCTCTAGCAGGGCAGAAATTTGACAAACTGAGTTGTTGGAAAGGTGGCATCCTATGACAGTGCCACGTTGAAAGTCAGTAAGGCCTTTGTCTATGTACAGTATATTGCATGGCTGTGTGCCCGATTCTATACACCTATCAGCAATGGGTGTGGCTGAAATAGACGAATCCACTAATTTGAAGGGGTGCCCACATACTTTTGTATATAGTGTACATGTAGTGCACACACATACAGTACACAACAACTGTTCTACACATATACAGCTCTAGAACTTATGTATTACTTCAACAATCTACACATAGGGCTCAACATACACCAATTAATCATAGAATAGCTGTACAGTTTTAAAAGTTATCGTAACTCTATAACTAAGTGATTACAGTTATTTTATTTGCTGTACTTAAAATGGAGTGTCCTGTCCTTTCCTCTCTCAGTCCGTCGTTCACCTTCCCCCACCCCATCAACCCCATGGCCTACCAGCAGCTGCTCAACCAGCAGAGAGGCCTGAGTGCATTCGGCCATACTCCTCCCCTTATCCAGCCCTCGCCCTCCTTTGCTGCCCGCCAGCATGCCCACGCCCTGGCAGCCTCCACCCTCAACACCACCCACAACACCTCCAGCTCTGAGTCCAACCAGGTGAGTAGCATTGTCTTACTTCAGATATCTGCACTTATATGTCTGATATCTCACAAACACTGGTTTAATTGTGACGTGCATGACGATGTAGTCCTAGAGATCCTATGATTTGTGTTTTATATGCAATTCTATGAATGGAGTTGTGAATACCCAGAGAGGGATACGGCTGAATTCCATTCAGCTATAACACAGAAACCAAAGATCTCTAACGTGAATGGAATGTAGACTGTATATTGTCCAAAGTATACTACGTAAATTATGGATAAAATGATGGCATGCTAAATTAATCCAGCCCAAGAGTGTCATAAACTGTCAAGTGTTTTTGGCTAGGGTTCGCTCAGCTATGAGCTGGAGGATGACTCCCTCCCATTAGCAGCAGTTTTGAACTGTCTCAGTACATAGAAGTGTTTCCTCTGTCTCCTTTATCAACCTATTGTATACATGGTCTCTATGAATGTAAACTTCCCCCTCATCTACCGTCACCCCCTCACACACACACCCATAAATTCCATCACTATGTCAATTTTAGTATACCAATGTACACACAGATACACACACACACACACACACAGCTAAACCCCCCCACACACACACAGAGCTCACTCACTGACATTAATCAGAACCACATTTCCCCTGGTTTCCAGCCATTGAAGTTAGTGTTAGTGAGAGCATGGGGCCCCTGAAGCACAGTCAGCGCCGTACTGTACTGTAGTGGCTGGGTGGGATTTGGATACTAGAGAGACCCCTCCTCACTGACCCCCAACCCTCACTTCATATCCTTTTTTATGATGCTTAAACACACACACACACACACTCACACTGAGCGTCTCCTCCACAGAGCCTGTGACTGAGGCGTAAAAAGGCCTGTCTGTCTGATATGTTGAGAGTTGGTTGGAGGATCAAAGCTCTGAGCGTTGCAGTGTGGATAATAATTTCTCTCTTTTCATATTTCCCCTGGCTGACTCTCATAAAGCAGTCTAAACTGTTTAGTCTCTGTGTCGGGTCGCTATACGAGTTATGGGCCCTGAGCCTGGTGCTTGCCTGGCTCTGGTTGACTCTGAAACCAACCAACCCTCACATCATCACGTTACCATAGAACAGAGCCAGTCAGCCAGCGCCAAGAACAATACTGTGATGTCGCTCTGACTTTGCTCTGAGTTATCTTAACTCTGCCTCTGTCTCTACACACTCCAGAGCACTGCATCTCTGACTCCTTCTTCTGTTTAGCCACTTAGCAGACACTTTTAACCAGTGAGTGCATACATTTAATGTATAATCCCTGTGTGAATTGAACTTGACACTCTTACCAACTGAGCCATTAAGGACCACTCTATCTAACCTCTACTTCTCTCTCTACAGTATGTCCTTCAGAAGGCTGGTATAGTCTCTGTCTCTAACGTGTACCTCCTTCTCTCTCCTGCAGAATGCTGGTGGTGACCCGGCGGTGAGCAGCACAGTCAACCCCATGATCACCAAGAGGCACAAGGTCAAGACAGAAGCAGAAGGACCCCGGCCCATATCACCATGCTTTCAGGTATGTTATCCCACAAGCTATTTTTTTGCTTCCCTTTACAGTGAGTTGTGCAAAAGCAATCTTAGATCATTAAGATGCAGATAAGCAAATGCAGAATAGTACAGTATATGTAATGGGTGCGTGTTGGTGGCAGGGAAGTCAGGTGCAGGAGAAAAAACTTGATAAAAACGGAGTTGTTTAATAAATGCTGATAAAACTCCAAAACCCAAAATGTACTAAATAACAAAAGTGGATACAAAACCCATCGCACACCAACATGATACATGCACAATTACATACAATCAAACAATCTCCGACAAGGACATGGGGGGAAACAGAGGGTTAAATACACAACATGTAATTGATGGGATTGGAACCAGGTGTGAAGGAAGACCAGACAAAACTGGAAAATGAAAAATGGATCAGTGATGGCTAGAAGGCCGGTGACGTCGACCGCCGAACACCGCCCGAA
Source organism: Oncorhynchus masou masou (assembly GCF_036934945.1). Lineage (NCBI taxonomy): Eukaryota > Metazoa > Chordata > Actinopteri > Salmoniformes > Salmonidae > Oncorhynchus > Oncorhynchus masou. Next base: position 29,714,126 of record NC_088240.1, read on the forward strand.
CAAGGAGAGGGCCCGACTTCAGGCGGAAGTCGTGACAGTATAGTTGGTTATATACAGTACAAGCTATTGTCAACACACACACAAACTTTGTGCTTGCATGCACATAAGACAGTCATGAACCCCTCTCTGACTGAGTCCACTCATCCACAGGAGCATGTCCTGGACCTGAGTGAGGAGCTGGACAAAGATGAGTGTAAGCAGGAGCCAGAGGCTGTCTACGAGACCAACTGTCACTGGGTCGGCTGCAGCAAGGAGTACGACACCCAGGACCAGCTCGTTCATGTGAGTAATTATTAAGTGATTTTTAGTAACCACACAGAGTTAGGACATCTGTGAGTAGGGGCCTGCTGGTGCCTTTACAGTCAGGGGATATGCTTGTGACTTTCAGTGGACAAAAAACGTAAGGCACGAGAGAGGCACACAGATACAGGAATAAGTCTGAAAGACACCCTCCCATTTCCCCCTTTTTTTAATGTTCAAAATGGCCTCCTCTGCTCCTCATTAAAGCGTCATTCCAGTCAGGTTTAAGATTTAACCAGTCATGGCAGTAGTAACTGATCCTTTCCTGTGGCGGACACGCGCAGGGTTAATGAGGCCTGTTGATTCCGACTGAGGAGACGGAGGTACTCTAACGCCCCTGCAGATGTGACCCCCAACCCCTGGCTCTCAGCCACCTCTGACCTCTGAACCCTAGAGGCATGGCAGTAAATCCATCGTCATACTCAGAGCTCTGGAACTCTGTCCTTTCCTCTCGAAGGAACCCCTGATGCAGCGCTCTGTACTCTACTCCAATAGGCTATGATTAACTGGGATTGTCAGTTCAGTACCCAGACTGGGAGTCTCTGAGCTGAGTCTGGAATGTTCTGAAGTCTCTAACTCCCAGCGTTACGGGTCAGGAGTGGATTCACCTTAGCCCCTTTCTCGTCCCCTTTCCAGCCTCCAGTCTGTCTTGACAAAGAAAGTCCAGGAGTAGAGCCACCTTAGAACCCCATTTACCCCCTCTTTCCCCCTTTGCTCCCGTCTCCTCCCCCACCCTATCACTTCTCCCCCTCGTCCTGCCACCCTGCCCCAGTCGTCCTGACAGAGGGCATGTCCAGACCATCCCAGTAAGTTCCAGGATCCGTTGCATCTCTGTCAGGGATTGAAGGGATTAGGGAACAAAGCTAGGGCCTGGTGGTGTGGGGTGTGGATGGACATGGTGAAGTACAACACATATCACAAACTCACTGGAATAATGGAATAAGGGAAAGGCAGCAAGGAAGGAAAATATACAAATTAACAGTAAATGTCCATGTGTGAATGAGTCTCTTGTTACAGTGACTTCTAATTGCATACCAACGTAGATGTAGACATCTGTAGATGTAATAACTGAGAGTCTGCTGCCAAGTATTTGATAGTACTTTATCCCTCCATCTACAGTACACACCCCCTGTACTGTAGTTCCAAGGTTTTACACAATGTTCTCACCAGTCATACAAGTGAAATCACTCACCTTGACAAAAAATACACAAAATTATGGCGTAGAACTTCTAAGTTCTATTTACCCAAAGTAATCCTTCCCCAATAGCCCCAAATTATGGTTTCAGTATGGTATGAAGAGTACATGGCTGAAAATGGAAGCCTGCTGCAGGCCACACACTTCACTTGTTCATCTACTTTTCCTCTGAAAAAGAACTGGGCAGGATCAGGACTGTCAACCACTAACCCAGTCAGTGGGTGGATGGCTACATCCCAAATGGTACCCTATTCCCTATATAGTGCACTATTTTTGACCAGGGCCCGGCTTGTGACAAAGTGGCCACATTAGTAGGGTATAGTGAGGGTGAAGGTCCCCAGGAGACAAAGTGGTTTGTCTGGCTGTGTGAATATTTTCCATGTGGTTGTTTGTGTGTGTGTGCGTGTGGCTCTGTGAAAATGGAGGGATAGGCACTAAGCAGGGTAATCTTACCAAGTGGCCTTGCATGCCTAGACAATACAGCAGACTTGTGTGTGTGTTTAACTATTTATGAATAGTAAACAATCAACAATTTGACTAACTGGGGACATTTTGTTAGTCCCCACAAGGTCAAATGCTATTTCTAGGGGGTTTAGGGTTAAGGTTAGTATTAGTGTTACGGTTAGAATTACGTTAGAGTTAGGGTTAGTTTTAGGGTTAAGGTAGGGTTTTTGGGTTAGGGTAGGAGTACGGGTTAGGTTCAGGGTTAGGGGTTAGATAAAATAGGATTTTGAATGAGAATTGAATTGTGTGTCCCATTTTTAAAGACAAACACATCTGACAACTTGATTGAGAATATCAGATCCTGAAACAGATGAGGTTCATGTCTATCTCCCAGACAGGTCGAGATACAGGGATATGCCTGCTTTGTTTTACTTCCATGTGTTTTATTCCCATGTCACCCCATGTTCCCCTGTTCTCTCTGCAGCATATCAACAATGACCACATCCATGGGGAGAAGAAGGAATTTGTGTGTCGCTGGGATGAGTGCTCGCGGGAACAGAAGCCCTTCAAGGCTCAGTACATGCTGGTGGTCCATATGAGGAGACACACTGGAGAGAAGCCACACAAATGCACAGTAATAACTCCAATTCCCAACATGCACCCGGGCATGTACACATTCTCCCAATAAGCCCAGAGCCTTCTATAATAGGTCACAGATAAGCCACTCACTTAACTATCTCTGCTTGTATCACACACATTTATAAGTTCTACCTCTGGTTATGATTCTGCTTTGTGCACTATAATAACTATAGACCATAGCCTTAAAATGGTACTTTAGCTTCTCACCAGTAGAAATCCATCCACTCCACATAGAATAGTCTTCTGGGCCTTTACTAAGGGATTCATCTGTTGCACTGATTCACTCATGATAATATTTTTGTGTGTAGTTTCCTCAGCTTCAAAGCTCAATAATGAGGGCTTGTGAGTCCATTAAAAGATAACTTCTGAGAAGAGAAGACTTCACAAGGCTGATTGACATGAGAGGAGGATGTTAGTTATTCAAGTGTAAAGAGGACTAGGGGTCCATGGGTCCTTATTAAGATCTACTCTACTGTATAGTTTAGTTGCTAAATCCCACATGCATCTCATTCACCCTAGCTATCTCCCTCTCTACCAAGTCTTGTGTTTTTGAAAGGGAGGATCTCAGGTCTTTTATGTCCACATTTGAGTTAATCTAGTTTGATCCCATCTCTCACACTCTGTCGATTACCCACAGTGCACAGCATAGCACACTCTGAAGGAATACCAAATCCTACCACATAACAATGCATAGCATACCAAAGCTAAACACAGAACTGCTCAGCTGCTTTGTTTCAACAAAGTGTTCCATGATGTCTGGCGCTTTGCTTAAATAGTTCTGATAGTCATTTTTCTCAAAGAGCAAATCAATTTTGTGGTATATGTCAGTCTCTTTTAATAGTCATTTTCTCAAAGAGCAAATATTTTTGTGTGATGCCAGAGTCTCTGAGGCTATTGCTAACGCTGACCTTTGTCTGTCTCCCTCTTCTCTCTCCCTCCCCCTTTCCATCAATCAATTTTTCCATCCATCCCTCCTCTCTCTGGCTCTCTAGTTTGAAGGATGCTGTAAGGCCTACTCTCGCCTGGAGAACCTGAAGACCCATCTGAGGTCTCACACAGGGGAGAAGCCTTACGTCTGTGAACACGAGGGCTGCAACAAAGCCTTCTCCAACGCCTCAGACAGAGCCAAGCACCAGAACAGAACTCACTCCAATGAGGTAAGGCTTCTATAGACACCCAACCATAGACAATCAAATGAGAGACATACTGTGAGCTACATCTATGCATTTACCCACTGCCGTTATTTAAATAACCTAATGCACATTTAAGTTCATTGTGTTTACACTTTTCAAGGATTTTTATGTCCAATATGCAGTCAACATTCTGTTTTATTTGTGTTATACATAATGTATTTTCAGAAGACAATGGATGAAAACAGTAATCAACTTTAACATCAGATAATAAGATATTGTGTAAAATGATTCTTCCCAGAAACCCTACATCTGTAAGATCCCTGGGTGCACTAAGCGCTACACAGACCCCAGCTCTCTCAGGAAGCATGTGAAGACGGTCCACGGACCTGAGGCGCACGTCACGAAGAAACAACGTGGCGATGTGCCTCCCAGGGGTCCTCCTAAGGGGAATGGAGAGAACGAGGCAAACGCCAAACAGAGTCGTAGAGGGATGGATGGAAAAATGGAGGCCAACAGCACCATTAGAGGAGCAGAGGACTGCCTGCAGGTCAAGTCAATCAAGACTGAGAACTCAATAGTAAGACTGGATGTGACATTTTATTGTGTCATAACAGCTGCTTTTAACAAAGCGTTGACTTTGACTATTGTCAAAATCCTATCATCTACTACTAACAACTTAATACTATAAATGCTAATCTTAACATTATCATTCATACATGTTATATGTTATTTGAGTCTTGTGATGCAAATGCAAGCCTTTTGCCATTTATCATATCACCTTTCACATGAACTGATCTGTGATACAACTGCTGATGGTCTATCCTCTTCTTAACCTAACTCACCTCTCTGGTCACTGCTTGAATGTGCTTCTCTTTCCTTAACACTTTCCCTATTGGACAGGCTTCACTGAGGTGAGCACAAACACTGTTTCTATTCCTTTCAATGCTTTTTAACACTGCATGTCAAACCTGAGTCAAGAGTCAATATATTTGAAATTCACTACTCTGTTCCTCCATGTATTAAATACAGAGGACTTTCCAAGAGCTTCTGGTTTTAAAGTGTATACCAGCTACAGTTAGATGTTGTGATGTACTGTGAAATCTACCCAATGAGTTATACAGTGCCTTTGAAAAGTATACAGACCCCTTGACTTTTTTCACAATTTGTTACATTACATTCTTATTCTAAAAGGGGTTAAATATATATATATATATTAAATCCTCAGCAATCTACACACAATACCCCATAATAAAAAAGTGAAAACAGGTATTTAGAAATGTTTGCAAATTTTTTAGAAATAAAAACCTGATATACCTTAGGTACTATTCAGATACTTTGCTATGGGACTCGAAATTGAGTTCAGGTGCATCCTGTTTCCATTGATCATTGTTGAGATGTTTCTACAACTTGATTGGATTATTTGGAAAGGCACACACCTGTCTATATAAGTTCCCACAGTGGACAGTGCATGTCAGAGCAACATGAGAGAGCTTGAGTGGATCTGCAGAGAACAACGGGAGAAACTCCACAAATACAGGTTTGCCTCATACCCAAGAAGACTCGAGGCAGTAATCGCTGCTGTCTTCTTGTCAGAGCGAAAACCAAGCCGAAGGAATTGTCCGTAGAGCTCCAAGACAGGATTGTGTCAAGACCCAGATCTGGGGAAGGGTAACAAAAAATGTTTGCAGCATTGCAGGTCCCAAAGAACACAGTGGCCTCCATAATTCTTAAATGGAAGACGTTTGGAACTGAGCAATTGGGGGCCAAACTGAGCAATTGGGGGAGAAGGGCTTTGGTCAGGGAGGTGACCAAGAACTCGATGGTCACTCTGACAGAGCTCCAGAGTTCCTCTGTTGAGATGGGAGAACCTTCCAGAAGGACAACCATCTGTGCAGCACACCACCAGTCAGGGCTTTATGGTAGAGTGGTCAGATGGAAGACACTCCTCAGTAAAAGGCACACGACAGCCCACTTGGAGTTTGCCAAAAGGCACCTAAAGACTCTCAGACTATGAGAAACAATATTATCTGGTCGGATGAAACAAAGATTGAACTCTTTGTCCTGAATGCCAAGCGTCATGTCTGGAAGAAACCTGGCACCATCCCTACGGTGAAGCATGGTGGTGGCAGTATCATGCTGTGGGGGGTGTTTTTCAGCGGCAGGGACGGAGAGACTAGTCAGAATTGAGGCAAAGATGAAAGGAGAAAAGTACTGAGAGATCCTTAATGAACACCTGCTCCAGAGCGCTCAGGACCTCAGACTGGGGTGAAGGTTCACCTTCCAGCAGGAAAACAACCCTAAGCACACAGCCAAGACAACGCAAGAGGGGCTTCGGGACAATTCTCTGAATGTCCTTGGGTGGCCCAGCCAGAGCCCAGACTTGAACCCGATTGAAAATCTCTGGCGATACCTGAAAATAGCTGTGCAGCAACGCTCCGCATCCCAACCTGATACAACTTGAGAGTATCTGCAGAGGACAATGGGGGAAACTCCACAAATACAGGTTTGTCAAGCGTGTAGCGTCATACCCAAGAAGACTCGAGGCTGTCATCGCTGCCAAAGGTGCTTCAACAAAGTATTGAGTAAAGGGTCTGAAAACTTATGTAAATGTGATATTTCTTTTTTTTTATTATAAATTAGCAAACATTTCTAAAAAACTGTTTCTGCTTTGTCATTATGGGGTATTGTGTTTAGATTGTTGAGGGGAAAAATGATTTAATACATTTTAGAATAAGGCTGTAACGTAACAAAATGTGGAAAATGTCAAGGGGTCCGAATAGTTTTGAAGCCACCGTGCCTCCATCTTGGCACTCCCTCAACGTTGTAAGAAATATTTTAGAAGCTATAGAAATGTGTTTATAAATGTCAATATAAAAAATCCATCTTTATTCCATTGCACACACCTTAATGCTTACTTTTAAATTATGTTATGTGAGCTAAGCATACAAATAAAACACTTAAAAATATATATAATATTATCCGTTAAAGTATAATTTTTTTGAAAGTACTAATGTTACTGCCCCCACTGCAACAGAACAATACTTAAATACTTAAATTTTTTCCTTAAAACATTTAATTGAATACTGTGGAATTCCATTCATCCTATGGAGGACTGATCTCCTGGGGAGTGCCTAAACAGGTGGCTTCAAACCCTCTCATGGGCCAATACATAGCATCAGCAATCCAGTGTCTGTATACTATAAGGCCCCCTTTGAACACACACACACACACTTTATTCAGTTCTATTCTTCTGTGGCCTAGAGATCTGACAGTAATGTCTATCAGGCCATGATAAAAGTAATTATCAAATTAATATTCAAACAACGGGACTGTTCAGCATGTGCGCCGAACAAATAGTTCCAGCAATCAAGCTGTGATCAAGACTCTTTCTAGTTCAGTCTGTGTCAGAAATAACCACTGTCAACACTTGACTATGATGAGAATCACAGTATCCCCCATCCCTCCACTAGACATGTTTCCTTTAGAAAAAATCTAACAATTATATGATAAATAAGATTATGAAACTAAAGCTAGGCTACATAATTCATTTAATTTATGGTTTTGCAAAGTTTACCTAATTTATTAATCTGAATTTTGAAACTATTTCATCTTTAAGCATCTTTTTTATAATAACAATGCCCTGTCTGACAGTGATAACCGTTTCATACTACCATGCCAATCCAAACCAAATCGACTAGAGTAATGTGAAAAGCCCTTAATAGGCTTGATTCGGTGTCTAACCTGAACCACCTATCCTGTCCCCCTCTCCAGACGTATCAATCCAGCCCGGGCGGTCACTCGTCATGTAGCAGTGAGCCGTCGCCACTTGGCAGTGCCCACAACAATGACAGTGGAGTAGAGATGGCCCTGCACAGTGGGGGCAGCTTTGGGGACCTGAGTGCACTGGATGACCCTCCCATGGTGGACTCCTCCACCCTCTCCCCCCGCAACTCGGTGGGGGTGGGTCTTGGGCTTCATAAAGGGGGAGGAGTCACCATCAAGCTGGAGAACATCAAGAAGGAGAGGCTCAAGAATGTGAGGGACTCTTGTCCCTGGGCCAACTCTGGTCCTCAGGCACCTCAGGTCCGAAACACCAAGCTGCCTCCCATTCCTGCTGTTGGTAAGTGTGAAGTTCTATATTGGAACAATATAGTTTTTTCTAACCTGCAATAATTCTGAAGGATTAGTAAACGATAGTAAGGAATAAAAAAATAATTGTGGAAAAAATATTGCACATCCATAATAGGAAAGATTGAGTTGAGAGGAATATGTGAAGAAGCCTTAGGGGGTTTTCTCTATACGCTTGGCACATCTAGCCACTGGGATTTTGCCCATTCTTTAAGGCAAATCTGCTCCAGCTCCTTCAAGTTGGAAACTTTCTGCTGGTTTACAGCAATCTTTAAGACATACAACATATTCTCAATTGGATTGAGGTCTGGGCTTTGACTAGGCCATTCCAAGACATATAAATGTTTCCCCTTAACCACTCAAGTGTTGCTTTAGCAGTATGCTTGGGGTCATTGTCCTGCTGGAAGGTGAACCTCCGTCCCAGTCTCAAATCTCTTGAAGACTGAATCATGTTTCCCTCAAGAATTTCCCTGTATTTAGCGCCATCCATCATTCCTTCAATTCTGACCAGTTTCCCAGTCCCTGCCAATGAAAAACATCCCCACAGCATGATGCTGCCACCACCATGCTTCACTGTGGGGATGGTGTTCTCGGGGTGATGCGAGGTGTTGGGTTTGCACCAGACGTAGCGTTTTCCTTTATGGCCAAAAAGCTACATTTTAGTCTCATCTGACGAGAGCACCTTCTTCCAAATGTTTGGGGAGTCTCCCACATGCCTTTTGGCAAACACCAAATGTGATTGCTTATTTATTTTCTTTAAGCAATGGCTTTTTTCTGGCCACTTTTCCGTAATGCCCAGCTCTGTGGAGTGTACGGCTTAAAGTGGTCCTATGGACAGATACTCCAATCTCCGCTGTGAAGCTTTGCAGCTCCTTCAGGGTTATCTTTGGTCTCTTTGTTGCCTCTCTGATTAATGCCCTCCTTGCCTGGTCTGCGAGGTTTGATGAGCGGCCCAATCTTGGCAGGTTTGTTGTGGTGCCATATTCTTTCCATTTTTCAATATTGTATTTAATGGTGCTCCGTGGGATGTTCAAAGTTTTGGATATTTTTTTATAACCCAACCCTGAACTGTAATTCTCTACAACTTTGTCCCTGACCTGTTTGGAGAGCTCCTTGGTCTTCATGGTGCCGCTTGCTTGATGGTGCCCTTTGCTTAGTGGTGTTGCAGACTCTGGGGCCTTTCATAACAGGTGTATATATATACTGAGATCATGTGACAGATCATGTGACACATAGATTGCACACAGGTGGACTTTATTTAACTAATTATGTGACTTCTGAAGGTAATTGGTTGCACCAGCTCTTATTGAAGGGCTTTCACAGCAAAGAGGGTGAATACATATGCACGCACCACTTTTCCATTTTTTATTTTTTAGAATTTTTTGAAACAAGTTATTTTTTAAATTTCACTTCACCAAAATGGACTATTGTGTGTATGTCCATTACATGAAATCAAAAAGAAGAAGAAAATGACAGGTTGTAATGCAACAAAATAGGAAAAATACCAAGGGGGGTGAATACTTTTGCAAGGCACTGTATACGTTATAATGTGGTTCCTTTTGTTGGTTCCTCAGGTTCCCTTCTGGAAAACTCTAATATGATCGCTCCACCCGGGCCCTACCCTGGTCAGCGTCTTGGTGACCTGTCATCATGCGAGGTGACCATGCTGAACCAGCTAAACGAACAGGGCCGCCGGGACAGCAACACCAGCACTGCCAGCTCAGCCTACATCAGCCGGCGCTCCTCTGGCATCTCCCCCTGCTACTCCAGCCGCCGCTCCTCCGAAGCCTCGCAGTTCAGCAACCGCCACAACAACATCAGCTCAGCCGACTCCTACGACCCCATCTCCACAGACCTGTCCCGTAGATCCAGTGAGGCCAGCCAGTGTGGAGGTGGAGGTGGAAACCTCTCTAGTTTGCTCAGCCTCACCCCTGCCCAGCACTACCATCTCAAGGCCAAGTACGCTGCTGCAATCGGGGGAGCTCCACCTACACCTCTGCCCAACATGGAGCGTATGAGCCTCAGGACCAGGATGGCCCTGTACGGGGACCACTCCCAGGAAAGAGAGAGCTTATCCCGCTCTCAACTGTTCCACCCACCTAACGCAGCAGTTCCCAGACGCTGCAGCGACATCGGCTATGGTAGCCATAGCATGATGCCCCACGAGGTCCCTGGAAACCTTCCCCGGCGAGCCAGCGACCCCGTCCGCAGACCTACCCTAGACCCACTATCCCTTCCACGAGTCCAACGCTACAACAGCATGAACAGTATGAACCCCAACAGTATGATGCCTCCTCCCTCTGCTGACCGCCGGGGCCTGGCCATGCAGAGCTACACGAGATCCGACGGAAGCCTGCACCACCCCTTCGCCCCACGGCCCCCCAGCATCTCAGAGAACGTGGTGATGGAGACCATGGCCGTGGACGGGCTGGACCATGCAGGAGATGAGGACATGGTGCTGCCTGATGATGTCGTACAGTACCTCAGGTCTCAGAACACTGGCACCGGCCAATCAGCAGGCCCCGCCAACTATGCCAACAGCCAATCACAAGGCGGCTTCCAGGTCCAGGGGAATATGACCTCCTCCCAACAGCAGTTCTATGGGCAGAGGAGGATGGCCATGGTGGATGCCAACATGCCCCTGTCTGGGTCAAGCCAGGTTCCCCTACCCCCCTACCAGATGAGCCCTGGGTCTGGCTCCCAGCAGCAGCAGTACCCAGCCTCTCACAGTATGAACAACAAGAACAACATGCCAGTACAGTGGAACGAGGTCAGCTCAGGGACTGTGGATGCTACAGCCACCTCCAGACTCACCAAGCAGAACCTCCTCAGAAACAACAACCTGGCCATGGTCCAGCAGAGACAGAACTTTGGGCATTTCCAGGGTAGAATGGGTAGTAACAGTAACCAGCAGGTGATGCCCATGAACCAGAATATGGCGCTACAAGGCTTCACCCAGAGAAGCAACTCCCAGTGGATCAACTCTGTCCAACAGCAACAAAGGCAGCCATGCAGCATGAACTATCCTGAGCAGATGAGTCCCCAGCAGGGATATGGCCAAGAGATCATCCCTGTCCCTAACTCTGGATCTGGGAATGGCAGCTTTCGACCCAACTTTAATGGCATGGCACTGCCCAACGGCAGGGTGATGGCTACACACAACAATCCTGATACGCAGATCTACAGGTCAAGGACGCCGGTTGAAAGCTATGCCCCCCACATGATTCAGGTTGACCAGCAGAACTACAGTATTTCTTCTCAGCAGCAAGACGTCAATACTGGGAACAGAGCTGGGATGCAGCCCAGGCCTCCCATGGAGGCCAAGTCTATGAGCAGTAGACAACACTCAGGGTCCAGAGGTATGATGCAGCAGAACCGTTTCCCTCAGTCTGATTTACATCACAACACCTCTGAGGCCAGTCCAAAGAGGCCGGGTAGCACCGCAGCACATACTGGCGGACATAACAGAGACTCAAACTCCAATGCTTCAATGTTTTATGCTGGCCAGATCCAGATGTTTGAACCCAATAACAACCACAATGTGAGCTTCAACTCCCCCATGTCCCCCGTCATGGGCCAGACTCCGGGAGGCACCACTGTTACCATGGCATCTCCAGGGGTCAACCAGGTCACCAGCACCGTTGACTCATCCGGCTCCTCTGGATCGATCTCTGGCGTGGAGCATGCCCAGATCGACTTTGACGCCATGTTGGATGATGGAGACCACTCCAGCCTGATGTCAGGGACCCTCAGCCCCGGACTCCTCACCAGCCTGTCCCAGAATTCCTCGAGGCTTACCACCCCCCGTAACTCTGTGACCCTGGCCTCTGTGCCAGCAGGGATTGGTAATATGGCCATCGGAGACATGAGCTCCATGTTGACCACCCTGGCTGAGGAGAGCAAGTTCCTCAACATGATGAGCTAAGGCCTTGGCTGTGTCACAATAATCTCTCCTTTCTCCCGAACTGTGCACTTGTTCACTTCCCTTCTTGTATTTGAAAGAAAATATATTGGATCTCCCTCTAGCCTAGCCCATGCCCCACTAATCCAATGCTTTAATTTTGTGGGGAGGAGGGAAAGAGTGCACACTTCGGAAGGAAAGAAAGATTATTGGGATGTCCCATTGTGTATTCAGACCATTTCAAGGAAAATGTACTATAAAAGCACTGATTATATGTAACAATACCCTATGGAAATAGTTACTCTTCAGGAGCATGTCAATCTCCGCTGGCCTGTATAGAGTCTTTGCTTATCCAGTAATATGTCATATTTGCTCAAGTACATTTTAAGTAGTGTTTGTGTTGAGAGAGTAAGTATAGTAAAGACATAAGGAACATTTTAAAGACATAAGGAGCATTATCACTGTTTTGAAAAGCCATACTTTGTATCTACGAATAAGAATAGACAAGGGGATATAAAACTACATCAGCAAATATATGTCCATTGCTCCGTATTTGTTGATGTTTGTTACTCTTTAAAAAGCAGTGCACTGATAACAGTTCGCGAAGTGCCTTGCTAAATAGATCATGTTTGAATAATATGTGAATTCATGAAACATACATACATGTAACGATGTTGCCAGGTAAAAAGGCATAAGGAAATATTAGAATCATTTTCTTATTACGACCTTTGATCATGTTTATAGATATACTGTATGGTACGTGCTTTAAATTATGTTAAAGAGACTTGATTATTGCAAGCTAAGTACAATATGATGCAACTATAGAACATTGTGATGCTACATTGTTAACATCCATCCATGTATAGAGGAGCTTGCAGTGGAACAGGATCCCATGCAAAGCTAGAGACGGTTTTCGTGGATCCAGATTAAGCCTAATGAAGGACTAAAAACCATGCTGAGTGGAGATTCTCATTTGAAAGTGATTTTTAGTCCAGGACTATGCTTAATCTGTGTATATGAAACCAGCCCCTAGTGTGGAGGAGATGGCCACTTGTCATACTGTATAAAATATCTTCCAAGTGCCCTCCAGAAGCTGTACAGTAACCCTCTAAGGACTCTCCTCTTTGTGAGACTGACTGTATGATAAAAAAGGACAGAGATTTGCCTCAGTGTAAATCAGTCTGTGGAGACACACGCTAACCTGGACTCTACCTGGGGTAGACGTAGCATAGTAAATCTAAATACGGGACTCTCCTATTAGTATGATATGTTATGTATTAATTTGTGGATGCCCATCATCCATTTCGGGTTGGTATGTTATGAATTACAATCCGTATGATATGTTACGAAATGCATTTCTTACAATATTTAACAAATAGCAATTTGTTCAATATGTTACAAAACGTATGATATGTTACGAATTCCAATTTGTTGTGCTTAGCTAGGTGGTAAGGTGGCTAATGCTAATGTTAGCTGGGTGGCCAATGTTTGCTAGACTAGGTGTTAAGGTTAGCAGTTGGATTAAAGGATTGGGATTAGGGGAAGGGTTAGCTAACATGCTAAGTAGCTAAAAGTAGTAGATAGTTGCAAAGTTGCCAAAATGCTAAAGTTGTGAGATTCAAACACTCAACCTTTGGGTTTCTAAGCGTTTGTGTTATATGCCTACCCATCCACCCTGACCAACTGCCCTACTTTAATTTTTGCCTTAAATAACTGTCTCTCTTATGTAACCAATCCAAACTTAACATATCCTAATTTGAGTATTCCTGATTTACGTTTACAATGTTACGTCTAGTCTATTAGACCAGGCTGTGCACACAGACCCTGTGCCTGTCTAGGATGTATCAGATCTCTGAAGGAATATGCTAGTACTCCATGTGTACTCGGTGGACATGATTACACACTAATTTGTGGATTCATTACCCTTCCCTACTCCCTGGGCTAGACATGGACTGTATGGAGAATCAAATAAGGGATGAATTACTCTGATTACAAATCATATCAAGAACAATGATACACCGCAACCTCCTCAGTTTTTATTTTAGTTTGCTTGCTGGAATTAAAGTAGCCTTACCGTATGTACAGGTATGCTGCCCATCCATTTTACTGTGTGTGTGTGTGTGTGTGTGTGTGTGTGTGTGTGTGTGTGTGTGTGTGTGTTGTGTATATAGCTTTTGTACATTTCAAATACAGTATCTCAGTTTTTTCTGTTTTAACCAAAGTGCTGTGTTGTGTCTCCTTTGAAATCACATGGTCTCGTCCCTCTGGGACACATGAAAGCAGAGAATCGTTATTCAAACTCTTCAGCACACACCCTAATGAATTGTAGACACCATGAAAACCATCCTCATGTCAAAAAAATCATCTTGATCAAAAATACCCATAGAATACCCATAGAATTGCAAAGGATCTTTATGATTCTACCCCCTTAACACTGCCCATACGTTTCATATCATACATCATTTTCTCCTGGTCATTTATACACGCAAACCTTTTACTGTTTATAGCTAATATTTGTGTTAGCTGATGTAAAAAAAAAATATGCATTTGCTGTTTGAAAAATATAATCGAGCTACAGCATTTGATGCGTAGCGGTAAACGATGCCTATTGTTCACTTAGGGTAATTGTATCATAGATGAAGGTGAATGATGGTTAAAAAGAAAAATATAACACTACTTATATAACTACTTTTTCTCTTGGATCCCTTCTCTTTCATACATTCACAAAAAATATTTACTTAAACAGGCTCCATAGATATGTATCTTATGAGGCTTTTACAGTTGTTGTTTTTTACAACGTTGGCGAGGGCAAATATTCTACCTCTGAAAACCCAGTCGAAAAAGGATCCTCTTAAAACACAAAACGCATAAAGAGCTGGCATGTTGCCCAAAATCGACAGTGGGAGGCAGGCTCTGAGGAATGATTTTTCAGGAATCACATAAAATCCCCCGGTGGAGAAAGATAAAAAGAAAGACAGAAGGAAAAAGAGGGAGAGCAAAAGAGTGTGTGTTGAAGAAGAGCCAGAGAGAGGGGGCTGTAAAAGGAATGGCGCGTGGAGAAAGTGTAAAGAAAGGGGGAACAAATGATTTTACTCTGACAGGCAGCGGAACTCTGCTGAGGATCCTTTTGATGTTTGTCACTGATTGCTCTTGCCACTGGAATTCCTTATTCTCTCAGAGAAAAGATGGGAGCAAAATAGCCCGGGGTAAGAAGGGATCTCAGAGAACAAGATGTTAATACGGGAGCCAAGTTGATCAGTAACGGACAAGGCACTAACTAATTAGACAAGAACACAAACGAGGTGATACAAGACTCAGAGAGAGGGAGAACTGAAGATCCAAAGAGATGGCCTGCCTGCCTGGCCTGCCATGCAGTCTCAGAGCATCTCATTCTAGTATAGTGTTCTCCATGCTGCTTGGTCCCATGGTTCCAGTGATTCCACACAGAGATGCCGTTTTCTAAGAACAGGGAGAGAGGGGGCTGTGATCTCTGACTCTTTCTCTGTCCCTCTCTCTCTCTATCCATAACCCCTCTCCACTCAGCTGCCCCCTAGTTGGTAGACTCTGGGCAGCTGGAGGAAGGAGAGAAAAAGAGAGAGGAGGGAGGGCAGGACGTTTAGCTGCTGAGGGAATGCATGAAACAATGCCACCAGACATTACAATTCACACTAGGTTCAGAGGCCTCACATTTTCTTATCTCAAGACATTTCCCTTTGTGCATAAGTCTCCTTAGTGATTTGTATTGCTGGCAAAAGTCCACTAAGTAAGCACCTCTTCCTATCCTCATCCTCTCACATGTCAAGATCCACTGCTTTAATAGTAAGCAATTTTCATCAGCTCTCAAAATCCTCCCACTTTCTTATGGTATAAGGGAATCACGTCACTAAGCAGTTAAACTGAACTCAATCGGGTGTAAACAATAGATCATTGCTTATGGGGTGGAGTGAGTTAAGTACCTCAACATAATACAAATAAATCCACCAGGAGCACCTCATTTGGTGTTGAAAGAGACAGTGATAAGCCTAAGAACAATGTCCCACACAATGTTTGATCTGTTGTCTATCTATATATTTATAGATATAAATGGACAGAAATATATATATATATATATATATATATATATATATATATATATATATATATATATATATATATATATATATATATATATATATATATATATATATATATATATATATATATATATATATGCAATGCATTTGGTCAGTAATAAGTCCCTTTGACTTTTTCACATTTTGTCACATTACAGCCGTATTCTAAAATGGATTCAATAAAAAACATTTCCACACGATACCCCATAATGACCAAGTGAAAACAAGTTTAAAAATAAATATGATTAAAAATAAAAAACAGAAATATCTTATTTACAGAAGTACTCAGACTCTGTGCCATGAGACTTGAAATTGAGCGCAGGTGCATCCTGTTTCCATTGATCATCCTTGAGATGTTTATATAACTTGATTGGAGTCCACCTGTGGTAAATTAAATTGATTGGACATGATTTGTATAAGGTCCCACAGTTGACAGTGCATGTCAGAGCAAAAAACAAGCCATGTGGTCGAAGGAATTGTCCGTAGAGCTCCAAGACAGGATTATGTTGAAGCACAGATCTGAGAAAGGGTACCAAAACATTTCTGCAGCATTGAATGTCCCAAATAACACAATGACCTCCATCTTAAATTAAATAAGTTTGGAACCACCCAGACTCTTCCAAGAGCTGTCCACCCAGCCAAACTGAGAAATCGCTTTGAAAAAGGCACATGTGACTCAATAAAAGGTACATGACAGACCACTTGGAGTTTGCCAAAAGGCACCTAAAGGACTCTCAGACCATGAGAAACAAGATTCTCTGGTCTGATGAAACCAAGAGTGAAATCTTTGGCCTGAATGCCAAGCATCACGTCTGGAGGAAACCTGGCACCATCCCTACGGTGAAGCATGGTGGTGTCAGCATCATGCTGTGGGGATGTTTTTTAGCGGCAGGAACTGGGTGGCTAGTCAGGATCGAGGGAAAGAGAAATGAAGTACTGAGAGATCATTGATGAAAACCTGCTCCAGAATGCTCAGGACCTCAGACTGGGGTGAAGGTTCACCTTCAAACAAGACAACAACCCTAAGCACACAGCCAAGACAATGTAGGAGTCTCTGAAAGTTCTTGAGTGGCCCAGCCAGAGCCCAGACTTGAACCTGATTGAACAACTCTGGCGATACCTGAAAAGAGCTGTGTAGCGACGCTCCCAATCCAAACTGACAGAGCTTGAGAGTATCTGCAGAGAAGAATGGGAGAAACTCCCCAAATGCAGGTGTGCCAAGTGTGTAGTGTCATACCCAAGAAGACGCAAGGCTGTGATATTTGTTTTTTTAGTTTTTATAATATGCTAAAATTTCTAAAAACCTGTTTTTGCTTTGTCAATATGGGGTATTGTGTGTAGGATTGATGAGGGAAACATATTTTTTATGCATTTTAGAATAAGGTAGTAACTTAACAAAATGTGGTAGAAGTCAAGGGGTCTGAATACTTCCCGAATGCACAATGTATATTTACAGTAACAGTCAAACGTTTTGGACATACCTACTCATTCAAGGTTTTTTATTTATTTCTACTTTTTTACATTGTAGAATATTAGTGAAGACATCAAAACTATGAAATAACACATATGGGATTATGTAGTAACCAAAAAGTGTTAAACAAAAGTAAATATATTTAATATTTTAGATTCTTCAAAGTAGCCAACCTTTGCCTTTGACAGCTTTGCACACTCTTGGCATTCTAATGGTCTTAAAGGACTTCCCACATATGCTGAGCATTTGTTGGCTGCTTTTCCATCACCCTGCGTTCCAACTCATCCCAAACCATCTCAATTGGGTTGCGGTCCGGTGATTGTGGAGGCCAGGTCATCTGATGCAGCACTCCATCACTCTCCTTGGTCAAATAGCCCTGACACAGCCGGGAGGTGTGTATAAATTAATCCCAGACAGTGTCACCAGCAAGGCACCCCCATACATCACACCTCCTCCTCCATGCTTCACGGTGGGAACCACACATGTAGAGATCATCCGTTCATCTACTCTGTGTCTCACAAGGACACGGTGATTAGAACCAAAAATCTCAAATTTGGACTCATCAGACCAAAAAAACAGATTTCCACCGGTCTAATGTCCATTGATCATGTTCTTTGGAACAAGCAAGTCTCTTCTTATTATTGGTGTCCTTTAGTAGTGGTTTCTTTGCAGCAATTCGACCATGAAGGCCTGATTCACACAGTCTCCTCTGAACAGTTGGTGTTGAGATGTGCCTGTTTCTTGAATTCTGTGAAACATTTAGTTGGGCTGCAATTTCTGAGGCAGGTAACTCTAATTAACTTATCCTCTGCAGCAGAGGTAACTCTGGGTCTTCCATTCCTGTGGCGGTACTCGTGAGAGCCAATTTCAATAGCACTTGATGGTTTTTGTGACAGAACTTGAAGAAACTTTCAAAGTTCTTGCCATTTTCTGGATTGACTGACCTTCATGTCTTAAAGTAATGATGGAGTGTTGTTTCTCTTTGCTTATTTGAGCTGTTCTTGCCATCATATGGACTTGGTCTTTTTCCAAATAGGGCTATCTTCTGTATACCACCCCTACCTTGTAACAACACAACTGATTGTCTCAAACACATTAAGAATGAAAGAAATGCCACAAATGAACTTTTAACAAGGTACACCTGTTAATTGTAATGCATTCCAGGTGACTTCTTCATGAAGCTGGTTGAGAGAATGCCAAGATTGTGCAAAGCTGTCATCAAGGCTAAGGGTGGCTACTTTTAAGAATCTCAAATATAAAATATATTTTGATTTGTTTATTATGATTCCACATGTGTTATTCCATAGTTTTGATGTCTTCACTATTATTCTACAATGTATAAAATAGTACAAATAAAGAAAAACCCTTGAATGAGTAGGTGTGTCCAAACCGTTGACTGGTACTGTGTATGGATGTGTCAAATGTATAATTTGAAAAGTTCTTTATTAAAAATGTAGTTATTTGTCACATTTGACTGCTACTACTTATTTCTCTGAGAGTGAGGGGTATATATACAGTGAGGGGAAAAAGTATTTGATCCCCTGCTGATTTTGTATGTTTGCCCACTGACAAAGAAATGATCAGTCTACAATTTTAATGGTAGGTTTATTTGAACAGTGAGGGACAGAATTACAACAAAAAAATCCAGAAAAACACATCTTTAATGAGGGAAATAAGTATTTGACCCCTCTGCAAAACATGACTTAGTTCTTGGTGGCAAAAACCCTTGTTGGCAATCACAGAGGTCAGACGTTTCTTGTAGTTGGCCACCAGGTTTTCACACATCTCAGGAGGGATTTTGTCCCACTCCTCTTTGCAGATCTTCATTAAGGTTTTGAGGCTGACGTTTAGCAACTCAAACCTTCAGCTCCCTCCACAGATTTTCTATGGGATTAAGGTCTGGAGACTGGCTAGGCCACTCCAGGACCTTAATGTGCTTCTTCTTGAGCCACTCCTTTGTTGCCTTGGCCGTGAGTTTTGGGTCATTGTCATGCTGGAATACCCATCCACGACCCATTTTCAATGCCCTGGCTGAGGGAAGGAGGTTCTCACCCAATATTTGACGGTACATGGCCCCGTCCATTGTCCCTTTGATGCGGTGAAGTTGTCCTGTCCCCTTAGCAGAAAAACACCCCCAAAGCATAATGTTTCCACCTCCATGTTTGACGGTGGGGATGGTGTTCTTGGGGTCAAAGGCAGCATTCCTCCTCCTCCAAACACGGCGAGTTGAGTTGATGTCAAAGAGATCCATTTTGGTCTCATCTGACCACAACACTTTCACCCAGTTGTCCTCTGAATCATTCAGATGTTCATTGGCAAACTTCAGATGGGCATGTATATGTGCTTTCTTGAGCAGGGGGACCTTGCGGGCGCTGCAGGATTTCAGTCCTTCACGGCGTAGTGTGTTACCAATGGTTTTCTTGGTGACTTTGGTCCCAGTTTCCCTGAGATCATTGACAAGATCCTCCCGTGTAGTTCTGGGCTGATTCCTCACTGTTCTCATGATCATTGCAACTCCACGAGGTGAGATCTTGCATGGAGCCCCGGGTCGAGGGAGATTGAAAGTTCTTTTGTGCTTCTTCCATTTGCGAATAATTGCACCAACTGTTGTCACCTTCTCACCAAGCTGCTTGGCGATGGTCTTGTAGTCCATTCCAGCCTTGTGTAGGTCTACAATCTTGTCCCTGACATCTTTGGAGAGCTCTTTGGTCTTGGCCATGGTGGAGAGTTTGGAATCTGATTGATTGATTGCTTCTGTGGACAGGTGTCTTTTATATAGGTAACAGACTGAGATTAGGAGCACTCCCTTTAAGAGTGTGTTCCTAATCTCAGATTGTTACCTGTATAAAATACACCTGGGAGCCAGAAATCTTTCTGTTGAGAGGGAGTCAAATACTTATTTCCCTCATTAAAATGCAAATCAATTTATAACTTTTTTTGACATGCGTTTTTCTGGATTTTTGTTGTTGTTATTCTGTCTCTCACTGTTCAAATAAACCTACCATTAAAATTATAGACTGATCATTTCTTTGTCAGTGAGCAAACATACAGAATCAGCAGGGGATCAAATGCTTCTTTCCCTCACTGTAGCGTTTTGCAATAAAACATGATAATTTGTCTTACTGAAATGAAACTATCAAGTGATAGACGTCAAACAAATACATATGTCATTGAACAACCCCATGCCATGATTAGGTGGTGAAAAAACACACCAATCTCTTTTTAGAAGTTCTTTAAACAGTAAAAGCTAATTCTAAAAATGGATATAGAGCGTTTTGGAATGAAACTCTTCATATCTACACAAGACCACTAATCATGCAAATTTATACATCCATTACTGAAATATTAGATAGCACACACAAAACGGAGATCAAAAGAGGCTGTACACTCAGAGAGTGAATGAGAGTGGATGAAAGAATCTCATTCTATTTTTAGAAACAACGATGTGTCACATTTTCACATTTGACCCAAGAAGGCAGGTCATCATAATAAAGTGATTGGACTGGGGCCCTCTTTCTCTATGTCTCTCTCTCTCTCTCTCTCTCTGTTTCCCTCTCTATGTTTTTCTCTTTCTCTACCTCTCACTCTCGCTACCTCTCACTCTCGCTCATCAAAATCTTCCTGTACACAGACCAGTCCATTGAGACCAGAGGGGCGTGAACTGTGTCAAGGGGAACCTTCTACACCAGAGAGGTCTTGGACTATCACCCAAGCCTCCAGGCAGTAGCATATGCAACACAATATGGCTTAATCTGACACCATAAGTTATTATCACCCTAGTCTCAGCCCAGAGGATGTGCACGCTCCTCCATGAAGGACTGCATTGTGGCCTGACTCTGGGTAGAGACCATAGAGAAACAGGACCTTGCTATGATCCGTGACCTTTCATTTATACGCTGCTACTGTGACGAAGCACCGGAGAGGTCAATGGCTACAAGGGGGCAAGAGCTGTTTGGGCTGTTAAAAAAGAATGCATTTGTGAATGGGGTTTTGGGTTGAGGGCAGAGGATTGCTGATTGAAGACTTCTGTGAGTGAGAGTGAGAGGTAAGGGAGAGGCGAGAATGGATGACCCTGTTCGAGCCCTAGCTGGTCAGGGAGGCTCATAGTTCCTTTTATGTTTATAATGTATTTCCCTTTCCTGTTGTAATTGGCCTTTGGGATGGATACACCCATCACCACTCCACCCCTGACCACTCCACCCACATAATTTTCCTCCGGAAATTGCTGTTGTAAGGACTTTATAACTTAAGAAAGTGTAAGAAACAATTTTGTAATCATTATGTATGGAAACCTAAACTTTAAAATGCTTAATTGAGCCAAACATTCTGTTTAATTATTTTATAATCTGAAAGTTGAGGGGGAATTCCATTGGCAAAAAAATTATCTGAGCAAAGAGTTATATAACAATCAAATTTAGTACTGTAAGTAGTGGCAGTAAGATTTTGGCTAACGTTCTACTGGTTTGGCTCACTTGTCTTTCTTAACCCAGGCCACTAACCCAAGAACCTACCTTAAACCTCCCCTTAACTATAAAAGCCCTCTAATTCCCTCTTTTCACATCTGGGGGAATCACACTAATAGGCTGAGCGGTGTCCACCCAAACCCTGACCCTGTGACCACCTAGTTCTGGGACTGAGAGACAGACCTAAACTAGGGATTCAACAGAGTGGAGCACAGTGGGCAGAGATGGAAACTCCTGCTAGGCTGTCCTGGGTGCCTATTTTCAACATTTCACCATTGCAATTATACCCCAAAATACAAACTGAAATGACAGTTTGAACAGCAGAACAGCTAGAATAATAGAGAAACAGGGTTTTAGGGTTAGAGGCACCTCAGGTATTTATGCTAGTGTTAAATATCCTCTACCCTTAATTTACTTCCTGAGACAATATTCACAAAGCATCTCAGAGTAGTAGTGCTGATCTAGGATCATATCTCCCCTGTCCATTCATTATAATCTGAAAGTCAAAAATGATCCTAGATCAGCACTCTGAGATGTTTAAAAATACATGCCATGGTCTGATTTTGTAATGTGTCTTTTCTCAAGTCGTCATAAGAATGGGTCAGATGAGGATTTGCAGCAAGTAAATTACCCCTGATTACATTAAGTGGGTAAGGGACCTCAGCATGTCACAGGGATAATATACTCCCCCAGAATCTCCGTCTGTCACATGGTACAGGAAACAAGAAGAGGTCATGATGCAGCACAAACCAGCTGCCCAAACAAAACAGCCTGTTCCCTCTAATCTATACCAGGGGAATTCAACACTTACCCTACAGCCTGCTGGTTTTCTATTCTACCTGATAATTAATTGTACCCACCTGGTGTCCCAGGTCTAATACAGTCCCCGGCAAGAGGTGAACAATGAAAAAACGCAGTGGAACTGGCTTCGAGATCCACAGTTGAGTTTGATGGGTCTATGCCACAGGAGGTTGGTGGCACCTTAATTGGGGCGGATGGGCTCGTGGTAATGGCTGGAGCGAATAGGTGGTATAGTATTAAATACATGGTTTCTATGTGTTTGATGCCATTCCATTTGCTCCATTCCAGGCATTATTATGAGCTGTCCCCCCATCAACAGCCTCCACTGGTCTATGCAATGGCACAGTAGTCCACCAGGCAAATCATTAATGTGTCTCCTTTAACACCAAGACTTACTGTGGGAGAAATGGTCTGATGAACCACAGTGACATTGTTGGGAATGAAATGAAAAAATGAAAATAGCTCCATCCCATGAAGGGTGTGTATATTTGGCATGGGTCCTCAGATCCTCAAGAAGTTCTACAGCTGCACCATCGAGAGCATCCTCACTGCCTGGGATGGCATCTGCTTGGCCTCTGACCGCAAGGCACTACAGAGGGTAGTGCATATGACCCAGTACATCACTGGAGCAAGGCTTCCTGCCATCCAGGGCCTCTATACCAGGCCATCAGAGGAAGGCCCTAAAAATGGTCAAGACTCCAGCCACCCAAGTCATAGACTGTTCTCTCTGCTACCACATGGCAAGCAGTACTGAAGCGCCAAGTCTCGGTCCAAAAGACTTAACAGCTTCTACCCCCAAGCCATACTGTAAGACTCCTGAACAGCTAATCAAATGGCTGCTGAGACTATTTGCATTGCCCCCTTTTATGCTGCTGCTACTCTGTTTATTATCTATGCATAGTCACTTTAACTCTACCTACATGTACATATTGCCTCAATTACCTCGACTAACCGGTGCCCCCTCACATTGACTCTGTACCGGTACCCCTTGTATATAGCCTCACTATTGTTATTTTACTGCTTCTCTTTAATAATTTGTTACAGTTATTTTTTATTTAACACTTATTTTTTATTTCAACTGCATTGTTGGTTTAGGGCTTGTAAGTAAGCATTTCACTGTAGAATTGTATTCGGCGCATGTGACAAATACATTTTGATTTAATATTTGGAGATATTCTTGTCTTTCATTGTGATTCAATTTATTTGTATGTTTCTACCTCAAGACCTGGTGTGACCAGTTTGCTTTTGTGGTGGCTAACTATCACATCATTTTAAATTGTTCGCACACATATCGTATAATTTAGGTTGATGCGCTTACTTATTTACATATGACAGAGAAAGCACTGGACACTGGTGGTTCAACGAGTCCACCAACCTTACATCTCCAAAACCATCAAAAGGGTTCATTAACTATCATAAGGATCGTGACAGTGTCATTGGCTCTCTCTCTCTCCATACATCGACCCTAAGTCAAGTTAGTGCCATGCACCAACATGAAAGGCATCTCTCCTGCAGTACACTGAACATCCCCCAGGAGAGGCCCTAGTGGTACAGATGGAAAATCTTCTCCGTAATTAAAATTTTACTGAGTGTCAGAGAGCTAGCTGAGTTAGCTGAGGCTCAACGCCTGGGGGTTTGTTCAGAAGGCATTTTAGATTGTGATCGCCTGAGGTGTCTTGAAGATGTTTCTATTGATATTCACTTTAACAAGCTACATGTGCAGACAACTAAGACACCCCATAAAAGAAAAGCAGATGATTTTGCTAGCTACTAGCACATAGTGCGAACATAACCCCTTACATGGCCGGTGATAAAATAGTAGAAACCATTTTACATGGCCTTGTGGTTTTGCTTACAGTTTATATGAGAGTATTATTCTTGTGAAAGTCAGGAAGGTCATTCTTTCAAACCACTTGCATGCGCCCTAACAAATACAGTTAATTATGAAGTTATAAAACAATGTGTTTGTGTGTGCGCGCTTCTCCGCATTCGTGTGCTCTTCAGTTCTCCACCAGCGTGGCTTTACAAGGAATGCTAAATAAAACGCTGTGCTGTGGCCAGCAGTTCACATTTATCTAAAATGGACTCCAGCTGTACAGCAGAGTAGAGCAGTGAGGTTTCCCAGCTGTGGTGCGATGCAGACATGGGTTCAAATACTATTTGAAATCTTTCAAATACTTTGAGTGTTTTCTTTAGCCTGTCTGGAGTGCCAGGTGGGTGGAGTTTGTACTTTTGCGACTATTGTATTTTATCCATTGCGACAGGCAAGATCAATCAAGCCCAGCTAATGTATTTGAAATTATGACAAATAGTATTTGAATCCACCCAGCTGTGGTGCGATGCTGACAGCGCTGACAGGCCTATCCGCCCAGAGTGCCCGCCTGCCTGCATGCCCTCCTGCCCTCACACAGGAATAGGAAACCCATCTCTGTACCAACAGCTCTAGCAGGAGGAATCCGCATACCCCAAGACAGCCATGTTATTTCACAACCAATCAGTTTTCAGGGAACTCTAGGAAGACACTTGTTTGGTATTCTCCAGTGTAGTGCCTATGTTGGGTAAAAGTGTTCACTAGTCCTTTTTCTTTTTCACTTTGCTCATACATGTCAGAATGAAAATGTACACACAATTGATGAACAAATAAAAGATCAACAGCAAACAGATAACTACAAATAGAGACAGCTCGTTTTACTACTTTACATTTTTTTAAATCTTTCCTTACACACAGACATGTTAACAAAGCTAAAGAGGTCTACCACCGTGGCACTCGAACCATAGCTCCCACTGGGCACAGACGTTAATTACATGTCGATTCCACATTGGTTCAATGTCATTTAAATGGCGTGGAAACAACATTGATTCAACCAGTATATTCCCAGTCGGATGTCACTGTATAATCCACTTGTAATTATTCATGATATGGCCCTTTGCAAATCAGCATCTGTTGTTCAATATCCCTCCATCTGCCTAAGTGACTCTGTTCCACTTGGAGTTTTTATTAAGACAACATAAAACAAGCTCTGATTAATACACAGTAATGACACTGATCATTATTTAATCTAGATGCCCAAGACACTGAAATAGCACTGAAAAAAACAAATCAATAAATTCATAAAATCAGCATTAGAAAGGCAATTCTAGTTACACTTTAAGTGTTGATTCTTATGTCGACCTGTGCTGCTTGCTACTAGCCCCCCAGAACATGTACAATACCCTCAGTCATTTTGCCCATAGGGATGGAGAGAGGAGACACTTACTAGCCCCTTTTAGTGTAATTTAAGCATAGTGCTAAACCCCACACCAATATCTGGGCTTTTAGCACTAGCAACATGTCAAAACCTTCCATTTTAGGTGGGAAAGGATTCTCACAGGTCACATCAACATGGGTGGGGGTGCAGGGCCAAAACAGTTGGACTGGACTGGCATTATCACTAGCTAGAGACTCTGGTGGCTATCACTGTGGTACTGTGCATTCCCCTGGACATCCTTGTTTGTGAATTTAGTCCTCACAGTTAAACCTGACTCTCATGTTAAACAACACATTTATCATAAACATTTGAATATTATCATTTGCAAACAATTATTGACTATTTTATCCGGGAATGTTATAAGCAAACCACAAGCCTAAGTACAGTGCAGGTTGGATGGGGAGCGTAGCTGGATGGGGAGTGTATTTTCAGGTCTCTCCAGAGATGTTCAATTGGGTTCAAGTCCGGGCTCTGGCTGGGCCACTCAAGGATATTGAGATTAGTCCCGAAACCAATCCTGCATTGTCCTTCCTGTGTGATTAGGGCTGTTGTCCTTTTGGAAGGTGAAACTTCACCCCAGTCTGAGGTCCTGGAGCAGGTTTTCATCAAGGATCTCTCTGTACCCTGCTCCGTTGATCTTTCCCTCGATCCTGACTACTCCCAGTCCCTGCTGCTGAAAAACATCTAAACAGAATTATGCTGCCACCACCATACTTCAGCGTAGGGATGGTGCCAGGTTTCCGCCAGATGTGACGCTTGGCATTCAGGCCAACGAGTTCAATCTTGGTTTCATCAGACCAGAGAATCTTGTTTCTCATGGTCTGAGTCCATTAGATGCCTTTTGGCAAACTCCAAGCGGGCTGTCATGTGCCTTTTACTGAGGAGTGGCCTCCGTCTGGCCACTCTACCATAAAGGCCTGATTGGTGGAGTGCTGCAGAGATGGTTGTCCTTCTAGAAGGTTCTCCCATCAGGAACTCTCGAGCTTTGTCAGAGTGACCATTGGGTTCTTGGTCACCTCCCTGACCAAGGCCCTTCTCCCCCGGTCGCTAGGTTTGCCCAGATCTGTGCCTCGACACAATCCTGTCTCGGAGCTCTCTGACAATTCCTTCGACCTCATGGCTTGGTTTTTGCTCTGACATGCACTGTCAACTATGGGAACTTATATAGATAGTTGTGTGCCTTTCCAAATCATGTCCAATCAATTGAATTTACCACAGGTTGACTCAAATTAAGTTGTAAAAACATCTCAAGGATGATCACTGGAAACAGGATGCACCTGAGGGTTTGAATACTTACGTAAATAAGGTATTTCTGTTTTTTATTTGTAATACATTTGCAAACATTTCTAATATGAAACTAATATGTAATCAATTCTAGATTAAGGCTGTAACGTAACAAAATGTGTAAAAAGGCAAGGGGTTAGAATACTTTCTGAGTGCACTGCATGTTGTCAAACAAATAAAGTGAAATATTTTTGACAAACCAATCATTCTTGAAAAAATCCACCATGATTGCTATGGGTTTTAGCCACTAATCATAGGCCAGTTTAATGGTCATGAAGACGGCCATTATACTCTGTGGCAATTATGGGGCCAGTTGTTGCAGAGGGAACGTGATCCCCAGGTCCAGGAATATTGGCCTCTCCCACCACTCTCTTCGGCCCTATCAACCATTGACTAAAGACATCTGTGGAAGACATCTTTATCACTGGATAACCAGAGGATATTGTGAGAACATTGGCCTGGCCTGGGCTGTCCATTAAGTACACTGTTAGAACAAGGTCTCGGAGGACAAAGGGGTTTCTGGTCTAAAGCCAGCTGGAAGAAGAATAAATGAGGTTAGGACATAACTGGAGTGATTGTCCTTTAAATGTGATCCAACTGTGGGGCAGAAAGAATGTGAGGGATGTTCTGTCACAGAGTGAGCATGTGCACAGCACGCATGCACATGCTCACATGTTAACACTTATGGCTTAATACTATCTATAGTTGGTATCAGCCAACAGTCAATAAATATGAGATAGAAGAAGAATACAGCCTCTCCTATCCTAGTAAATCACTTGCCTGGCTACCCAGACTCTTTGCACTGGCCAAACGCTACGGCACGCCTACGGACATTAGTTTCTTGTCTGCAATGAGTCTGGATCTTAGTACCTCCCTGACCCTTCACTGAATGAGAACACATTCTGGGCTGTCTGATTGGTGCAGACACCAATGTGCTGTGGGCCAGAGCCAGATCACACATGGGTAAAGCGGCGGATTAAAAACGTGTCATTGGTTTTGATACTCTGGTTAGAGATGATTCAGTCGCCCCTCGTCACCACAAAGGACTTCAATGATGGCAGTCTTAGACTAAAGTATGTAGCAAAGAATTTTGTGTGAGTCGTCAGGCTAGTAAATCACATACGTGGACTAAACCATTAAAACATTTCATTTCATATCAGTGTAGTCTATACATCTCCTCTCCCACCACACCAGTTTTAAAATCCATGAATAACAGACAGACAAAATGAAGACAAAATGATGATCTGGCAGCGATACAGACAAAGCTCTCTCTGACTTTGTGACATTCTGAAAATCCTGCTCTCTCACTCTGAATAGAATAAAAAATCTGCCTGCTTTGTATTTCAGAATTATTGTGGTTTATTGTGGTTACTGTGGTTTTCCATTTTCCTCTTTCCGGCCACACCACTAGCCAGGGCCGGATTACCGAACAGCCACGCAGGGAAATGTGTAGAATAGCAGTACATTTTCTTTAAAACTGAAAACGTTTATCTCAGCCTCATGGAAAAATGGGAACAGAAGCATGAGATGACCTATAAAACAAAACAAAATATCTGCCACATAAGAAAAAAGCGTTGAATTAAAACATTTTCTCTTGAAATGCAGTAAGGTCGGTGCCCTGGTGCCCCAAATGCAGTAGTCCGGCCCTGCCACTAACCTTTGTGAGAGCACAGTTCCAGGACCCATAATCCCTACTGGGTTTTGGCCATTAGCAATGCAGAGAAATAGACATTTACTGAAAAACAAACAACAACAAACAAAAGTGAGCGGGGGGACAAAAATAAACTTACACATGACATAAAATAATTGCCAGTCACAATTTCAAACAGATGTGTGTTTAGATGGAGTTGGCCCGGCCAGGCGGCTCAGCGGCTAGTGTCCCTGTTAAATATAGTAATTTGATTCGAAAAACAAGCAGTGAGTGAGTGTGAGATGGGCTGAGGGCCAATGGGACCATTCAGAGAGCATTCTAATGACTCTGGAGGTCAGGGGTCGTCAGAGTAAAAGCAGATCAGAGAGGATGTGAGGCCGGCGGCCAGGACAAGGCCCATAAATCCACCCATCTCAGCTCCCCTCTCTCTTTTGGAGGAAGCCATCTTTTCGCTTGCCATTAGAATTAAAACACAATCACAAGCCTCATATTGTGCTACAGCCAGGGCCAATCCTAGCGGTTATAATTCAAAGAGGTCAATGAGGTCATGTATTTTAAGAGCATTTGAGGAGCATTGTGTTTCTGGCTCCTATCTGGGTGACTGAAGGGTTGTGGGAAACTGGCCTGGACTTTATTTGAATTTACAACTGATTGAACAGTGCATGCACGCTGTAATGTGGAATAAAACATGATTTGGGACATTTTCTGTAAGTAATTATTCTACAAATGCTGCATATTACAAACATAAAAATGCAATATTTCAATCAATTAGGATAAAAAAATTCAAGAAGACTGCCATGAGAACAGTGTTGTATTAAATGTCCTCTAAATCACTGTAACAAAAAATATATGCGAGCGCAAGAAAATAAACAAACCGTCTCCAGGGAAAATCCCAGAATTAAATAGTTATTCTTCCTATTTTCAGCCAGCCAGTCAGCCATTCGTTCAGCCAGACAGCCATACAGAAATGTTTTAACACTGAGCGGACAGCTGCAGTTTATGGCAGAAATGGTGCAAGACGATCAGGGTCATTTTCATGGCTTGGCCCTTGAGAACACACACACGCCTTTCAATTCTGCATGTAAAAACTTTCAGCAGGACGGCAAACAATGTCTGAGAAAAAGTGTGAAGAAGGGAAAATGGTTCTTTCACTCAACAACAGCTCAGGCCAATTTGAGTGCTCGGGTACTTCACTGTAGAATAGCTGTGATATGCCCTCTAGTGGTGAAGGAGTAGAATGGTTCCTTTTTAAATTCCAAACTGGAGGAAAAAGCAGATTGGGGTTTTGTTCCGATACAATCCATGAGTTACAAAGAGTAGATATCGACACCAAGTATCTCTGAAAAATGACATAAAGAACATCAAACATTTCAAAGAATAAGCATGTGAAGCTAAGATCAGTCATTGTAGATCACATGTTTTACACAATATCAGCCATTATCATCATGGACAGTATGTATATGTGTTTCCTTTCCACATGAGAAATTACTCTCTGAAGCATACTATCCCCACATTCCTAGCCCCCCCACCACCCGGCCCTCAGGGGCTGACAGAAATAAACACAGAACAGGGGGCATAATGTCACACTCTGTGGCCCTGCATGGGCATGACCCTTGGACCTGATGAAGACCTGAGTAGTCAAAACAATGTTAAATAAATCACATGGGAGCATAGAATGCAATGACTGGACTGTAGAGACTCTTTTCTCCCTTGGTGCCCCACCCATGACTATCTCTAGGACTCTGCAGCAACGTGCCACCCCTCACATCCCAGTCTTCAACCAGCTCCAGTGGATTCACCTCTAACCTCTGACCCCTTACTTCTAACCTCCTGACCCTCAGCCCATGACATGGTGTGGATTCCTTTAAGCTTGGCCACTCACCCCTGTCCACTAGAACCTAGAACATGAACTTTGGGTAACCAACGTGCTATGGCGTTAATGCTATGTACTGACATCCACCAGGCCTCACCATATAGATAGCTCAACCTAATGTCAGATGAAGATCTGTGAGTTTGGCTGGTGTAAGAGGAG
This sequence comes from Oncorhynchus masou masou, assembly GCF_036934945.1. Classification (NCBI taxonomy): domain Eukaryota; kingdom Metazoa; phylum Chordata; class Actinopteri; order Salmoniformes; family Salmonidae; genus Oncorhynchus; species Oncorhynchus masou. Next base: position 29,744,928 of record NC_088240.1, read on the forward strand.
CTGGGGCATCTCTGGAATGCTTTAGAGCTGCTGTGATGTGTAATTTTTCAGTGGCAGATATTGGAAAACACAGGTGGACATCTTTGTTTTAGACCCTAGAACAAATCTCGGAAACGGAACAGTCTGTCACAAACAAGAAATTACCCTAAATAATACAATATCTCAGGAGTCATGCTGCTAGAAAATCTGATAACAATTCAATAGGATGTCAATGAAATAAGGACTTACAAACCCCAAACTATTTTTTGTTGTAATTTTGTTAAATCTAGAGGAATCTTAAATAATAGCTCTACTGTATGTTAAGTACTCTGATTCAGACTCCCACAGCCTAACACCCCCACCCCCAAACCCCCACCCCTGGACCAACTTTGGGAAACCCTGACCCAGAGAATACTGTCATAAAGAGATTGTCATCATAATATCATTCTGGCAGCTCTCAATCCCCTGAGCATGATGGAGACCTCAGTCATGACCATAGACATACATACTTACATCATTGGCCATTACCACCACATCCACATTAAGCAGGTGTCTCCAGACCTTCATAAACAGGGAGACCTAGCAGGTGACAGGTTCCCAGAAGGATCAATCACACGCCTGTCTGTCATTCATCCAGTCAGGTACTGAGAAGAGGAAAGTGGACACAGGTAGAAGAATATGGGCCAGATTTACTAAGCTTTCCCCTAAGTTTGAATCTATTTCAAAAGGGAATTTAACAGGTGATTTGTCCCTACTGGTGCAAACGCTTACGACATCTGGCTTTTGTATCTCTTTGTGTCTGATCAGCCACCATCTTCTGTTCAGTGACCCTGCAGATCTCAAAAGTCTTTGAGTCACTCAGGCTACCATCAAAAGTCTTACCACCCTCTCAAAGCCTCCAACTATTTATTGTCCATATTTGGGAGATTGGCTCTCAGTAGTACTTCATTTTGGTCTAGAAATATCTTGGTTCAGTAATGACCGAGGGCACTTACAGTTATCGTTTTTTTGTATTGATGAGTAGTTACTTGTCATAGGTGACTTACTTCTTGTAAAACGCAAAATAAATAATGCATATACAATCCTTTTTGAACACTCACACAAAACAGGACAAACTATTTTCATGCCACACCGATACAGCTATGACCCGAAGTGGTTTTCCTAGCAGGTTACGAGAGCAGTTTTTTCACTAACCCATTTCCTAACCTTAACCTAATTCTCCCATAACCTGCTACAAAAAAGTTACTTCCGGTTGTAGCTGTATCGAAGTGGCATGAAAAGGGTGTTTGAATTTCTCTTGGACCCATAGAGATAGATAGAGGACTCTTCATGGATATAACTTGCTTTAGCATTGACATTGCCATTGCTATTGGGCATTGTCATCACCCACCATGTTAAAGTAGTCAATTGTGTGGGGATTGCTATAGGTTGTAGCCTCAACGGTGTTGCTCATGCTGTCACAGACATTACAATGGCACAGATATAAATATGATTCCTCTATCGCTATGGTTGGACCTTGCGTATAAGGGGCACACTCTTTTCATGGCACTTGGATACAACGATGACTGGAAGTGATTTTCCTAGCAGTTTAGGAGAGCATTTTCGGTATCCCTAAACCCTAACCCTTTTCCTAGTCTTAACCTAATTCTTCTAACCTGCTACGTTCATTCTCCTAACCGTATACCTAAATTCTCCTGCTATAAAAAAAGTAACTTCAGGTCTTCTTCTTTTAGGGTACATGTTAGTCCCCTCTTGTGCTTGAGGCGCCATCATCTGTCAGTCTTGGGCAGTGCGTCCTTATTCAAAGAGAGCATGATGCCTCCGATGCCAGCATTATTGTGCTCTGTTTTGGAAATGTACAAGTTAAATTTGACTCACTTCATTCAATGGGACCACATAGAACAGTTGATCAGTTGATTTTATATTTGAGATTCTTCAAAGTAGCCTCGATGACAGCTTTGCACATTCTTGGTGTTCTCTCAACCAGCTTCATGAGGTAGTCACCTGGAATGCATTTCAATTCCAAATCAAACTTTATTTGCCATATGCGCCAAATACAACAAGTGTAGACTTTACCATGAAATGCTTACTTACAAGCCCTTAACAACAGTGCAGTTCAAGAATAACAAAATATGTAAAAACATTAACAATATTGCACAATTGGATGGGAGAATGCAAAACATCAGCCATGTTCTTTGGCTCCATCTTATATAAGATATGTTCCTTGTTAAAGGTTGTGGAATTTCTTTCCTTAATGCGTTTGAGCCAATCAGTTGTGTTGTGACAAGTTAGGGGTAGTATACAGAAGATGTCCTTATTTGGTAAAATAGCAAGTGCATATGATGGCAAGAACAGCTCAAATTAGCAAATAGAAATGACAGTCCATCATTACTTTAAGTGATGAAGGTCAGTCAATATGGAACTTTTTTTAAAGTTTCTGTTCTTTGGTCTGATGAGTCCAAATTTGCGATTTTTGGTTCCAACCGCTGTGTCTCTGTGAGACGCAGAGTGGTGAACGGATGATCTCCGCATGTACGGTTCCAACCGTAAAGCATGGAGGAGGTGGTGTAATGGTGTGGGGGTAATGGTGACATTGTCAGTGATTTATTTAGAATTCAAGGCACACTTAACCAACATGGCTACCACAGCATTCTGCAGCAATACGCCATCCCATCTGGTTTGCGCTTAGTGGGATTATCATTTGTTTTTTAACAGAACAATGGCCCAACACACCTCGAGGCTGTGTAAGGGCTATTTGACCAAGAAGGAGAGTGATGGAGTGCTGCATCAGATTGCTTGGCTGTCACAATCACCTGACTTCAACCGAATTGAGATGGTTTGGGATGAATTGGACTGCAGAGTGAAGGAAAAGCAGCCAACAAATGCTCAGCATATGTGGGAACTTCAAGACTGTTGGAAAAGCATTCCAGGTGAAGCTGGTTGAGAGAATGCTGAGTGTGCACAGCTGTCATCAAGGCAAAGGGTGGCTATTTGAAGAATCTGTCCCATCTCTGAACTGCCGTACAGACTCAGGAGAGGTGAAGGTCGAGAGCCGTGCATCCTCCAAAACACAACCCAGCCAAGCCACAATGCTTTTTGACACAACACCCACTTAACCCGGAAGCCAGCCGTACTAAAGCACCGTACACTTAGCGACTGTGTCAGTGTGCATTGCGCCCGGCCCACCACTGGATGGGACAGGAACATCCCTGCCCTAACCTGGACGACGCTGGGCCAATAGTGCACCCCCACATGGGTCTCCCAGTCATGGATGGCTGCAACAGAGAACTGGATTCGAACCAGGTTCTCTAGTGGCACAGCTTTAGACCACTGCGCCACTCGGGAGGCCCTTTCCATAGACCTTTTTGGTTACTACATGATTCCATGTTATTTCTTAGTTGAGATGTCTTTACTATTATTCTGCAATGTAGAAAATAGTCCAAATAAAGAAAACCCTTTGAACGAGTAGGTGTGTCCAAACATTTGACTGTTACTGTATGTTTGCAAAGTAGATCCCTAGTCTGGATTTTCATATAATTTGTGTAGAGAACAGGGAATAAAACTCAATACAGCACTACATCAACAGTGCATATCCATTATTTTCAGGTCAGTAGAAGAGATTTTTACCTTTATTTAACTAGGCAAGTCAGTTAAGAAGAAATTCTTATTTTCAACAACGGCCTAGGAACAGTGGGTTAACTGCCTGTTAAGGGGCAGAACTACAGATTTGTACCTTGTCAGCTCGGGGGTTTGAACTTGCAACCTTCCGATTACTAATCCAACGCTCTAACCACTAGGCTACGCTGCCGCCCCGATGTAGCACAGAAGATGAGTTTCGTTTCAATTGAAACGCGCCGAATTGAGGAAGTCGAAGGAAGGGAATAAAACTTTTCCAGAAGAGACGGACAGCTGAAGCTCACCTCCGCATGCCATTTTTTCAGTATAACACATACTCGTTTAAAATACCTATTTCAACCAAGTCTTTGAAAATCTGTAATATTTCTATACTAGTGTTCAATTTAATTGGTTTGGAAAGACTTGCTATTATTTACACCATATTTCAGCGAAGTCGAAAGCTTGCCAAATTGCCAACAGACCACGGTCCCCATCTTCCGCATTTTTAGGTTTATTCTCTTTCGACCTAATCGAACAATTTCCACACCGACCGTCGTTTCTGCTTACCAGTGAGACCGAAAAACTATTTCATGTTGCTGTCAGGAAAGCTATAATAATGAAAGGTAAGTTTGCAGTTTTACATAACGTTATAGGCTACATAGACAACGTTTTACATTATAAAATATGTTCAGTCTGAAGTATCGGACACCTCTCGCAGTTAGGCTATACATTATCCGGATATTACATACATTTCTAGAGTTAATGCCATTAAAACGCCTATTTGAACCGATTTTCGTGCATTATGAAAATCAATGACATGATGCATATTAAACATAACATATAAAGCCTAAACTATAAGCCTAAACTATAAGAAAAGTGGTGGCCTACACTACTTTTTAAATATTTAAAGCCTCAACACTCTTAGTTAAATAATTAAATTCTCAACACTCTTCGTTCGTGTTTCAGCCAAGATGCAGCCCTGCCACACTTGCTATAAAAGTGAGAAATGGGTCTGGAGAAATGTAACCACTCTCAAATTGATAGAGAGAGCTGGTATGGTTGCAATGACGGACAGCCCATGAGATCAACATGTTTACACACATTTGAACAAGAAGGCAGTTTGTTTACATGGGTCTAAATTATATTTGTTAAGAATCAATTAATCTTAATTGACATGACTACTGAACAGCAGTTAAGATTGTATTTCTGTTACATGGTATTTACTTGGTACTTAGAAATGACATGGTAAAAGTAATGCATTTTTTAAATCAGCCGTACATTTGCGGTTTTGTCTGTTCTCTCCTGCACCAACCTGATTTTCACAACCACATCTTGCCTTATAGAGTGGCTGCTATAGTAGGCATTCAGAGACTGAATCCAAACTGAATTGCTTAATTTCACTTTTGTTTCACTTCATGATTTAATATATTAATTGAAACTGGTTGTGTCTGTAATGAGGGGCATGAAAGCGATTGGATCAGCGAGTGTGCCACACCTTGGTTAGAATGTTTGTGGTGGTATCCTTACAGTTTCACAATAATATAATCTACCCTTCCTGGTTATATGTTTACAGCATGTTGCAGCTACACAGCAGCACAGCATTTATGCGGAAATGGTGAAAACAGAAAACAAAGTGGTAAATCACGTTTTTTGTTTCATGGTATTTCTCTCTGGCTTATTCAATGGGTGACTGACTATATTGCATTTCATGTACTAAACTATTTTTCAAATTTTCCATCAGTTTGACTGAGAAACCAGTCAACTGACAAAGATCCAAAGGATTTCAGTAAGGCTGAACAAGTCCAAATGGAGGTATTTATCACCTAATTCATAACAAAAATAAGAATAATATTTACTGTACCAGTTTAACACTTTTCTGTTTACTACATGATTCCATATGTGTTAGTTCATAGTTTTGATGTCATCACTATTATTCAAGAAAATAAATAAATAATAAAGAAAAAACCTTGAATGAGTAGGTGTACAAACTTTGGACTGGTACTGTATATATACACTACTGTTCAAAAGTTTGGGGTCAATTAGAAATGTCCTCGTTTTTGAAAGCAAGGCACATTTTTTGTCCATTAAAATGACATCAAATGGATCAGAAATACAGTGTAGAAATGTTTAATGTTGTAAATGACGATTGTAGCTGGAAACGGCAGATTTTTTATGGATTATCTACATAGGCGTACAGAGGCCCATTATCAGCAACCATCACTCCTGTGTTCCAATGGCACGTTGTGTTAGCTAATCCAAGTTTATCATTTTAAAAGGCTAACTGATCATTAGAAAACACTTTTGCAATTATGTTAGCACAGTTGAATACTGTTGTTCTGATTAAAGCAGCAATACAATTGGCCATCTTTCGACTAGTTGAGTATCTGGAGAATGAGCATTTGTGGGTTCGATTACAGGCTCAAAATGGCCAGAAACAAAGTACTTTCTTCTGAAACCCGCCAGTCTATTCTTGTTCTAAGAAATGAAGGCTATTGTGTCCGAGAAATTGCAAAGAAACTGAAGATCTCGTACAACGCTGTGAACTACTCCCTTCACAGAATAGCGCAAACTGGCTTTAACCAGAATAGAAAGAGGAGTGGGTGTCTGTGTTCTTTTGCCCATCTTAATCTTTTATTTTTATTGGCCAGTCTGAGATATGGCTTTTTCTTTGCAACTCTGCCAAGAAGGCCAGCATCTCGGAGTCGCCTCTTCACTGTTGAAATTGGGACTGGTGTTTTGCGGGTACTATTTAATGAAGCTGCCAGTTGAGGACTTGTGAGGCATCTGCTTTTTTTTGCTTTTCTTTTGAAAACAAGGACATTTCTAAGTGACCCTAAACTTTTGAACGTGTGTGTGTGTGTGTGTGTGTGTGTGTGTGTGTGTGTGTGTGTGTGTGTGTGTGTGTGTGTGTGTGTGTGTGTGTGTGTGTGTGTGTGTGTGTGTGTGTGTGTGTGTGTGTGTGTGTGTGTGTGTGTGTGTATGTATGTATGTATATATGTATATATACATCTATATCAGCAAAAAAATAAACTCCTCACTTTCAACTGTTTATTTTCAGCATACTTAGTTAATAACATGTAAATATTTGTATGAACATAACCAGATTCAACAACTGAGACATAAACTGAACAAGTTCCACAGACATGTGACGAACAGAAATGGAATAATGTGTCCCTGAACAAAGGGGGGGTTCAAAATCAAAAGTAACAGTCAGTATCTGGTGTGGCCACCAGCTGCATTAAGTACTGCAGTGCAACTTCCCCTCATGGACTGCACCAGATTTGCAAGTTCTTGCTGTGAGATGTTACCTTACTCTTCCACCAAGGCACCTGCAAGTTCCCGAACCTTTTTGCGGGAATGACCCTAGACCCTACCCTCCGATCCAACAGGTCCCAGACGTGCTCAATGGGATTGAGATCCGGGCCATGGCAGAACACTGACATTCCTGTTTTACAGGAAATCACGCACAGAACGAGCAGTATGGCTGGTGGCATTGTCATGCTGGAGGGTCATGTCAGGATGAGTCTGCAGGAAGGGTAGCACATGAGGGAGGAGGATGTCTTTCCTGTAACGCACAGCGTTGAGATTGCCTGCAATGACAACAAGCTCAGTCCGATGATGCTGTGACACACCGCCCCAGACCATGACGGACCCTCCACCTTCAAATCGATCCTGCTCCAGAGTACAGGCCTCGGTGTAACGTTCATTCCTTCGACAATGAACGCGATTCCGACCATTACCCCTGGTGAGACAAAACCGTGATTCGTCAGTGAAGAGCACTTTTTGCCAGTCCTGTCTGGTCCAGCGACGGTGGGTTTGTGCCCATAGGCACTGTTGATGCCGGTGATGTCTGGTGAAGACCTGCCTTAGAACAAGCCTACAAGCCCTCACTCCAGCCTCTCTCAGCCTACTGCGGACAGTTTGAGTACTGATGAAGGGATTGTGCGTTCCTGGTGTAACTCAGCCAGTTGTTGTTGCCATCCTGTACCTTTCCCACAGGTGATGTTCGGATGTACCGATCCTGTGCAGGTGTTGTTACACGTGGTCTGCCACTGCGAGGATGATCAGCTGTCTGTCCTGTCTCCCTATAGCGCTGTCTTAGCGCAAGTCGGTTAGGACATCTACTTTGTGCATGACACAATATCCTGAAAAGCTGCTCAGCAAGGAAGAAGCCACTGTTCCAAAACCACCATGAAAAAGCCAGACTACGGTTTGCAACTGCACATGGGGACAAAGATCGTACTTTTTGGAGAAATGTCCTCTGGTCTGATGAAACAAAAATAGAACTGTTTAGCCATAATGACCATCGTTATTTTTGTAGGAAAAGGGGGGGGGCTTGCAAGCCGAAGAACAGCATCCCAAACGTGAAGCACGGGGGGGCAGCATCATTTTGTGGGGTTGCTTTGCTGCAGGAGGGACTGGTGCACTTCACAAAATAGATGGCATCGTGAGGAGGGAAAATTATGTGGATATATTGAAGCAACATCTCAAGACATCAGTCAGGAAGTTAAAGCTTGATCGCAAATGGGTCTTCCAAATGGACAATGACCCCAAAGCATACTTCCAAAGTTGTGGCGAAAAGGCTTAAGGACAACAAAGTCAAGGTATTGGAGTGGCCATCACAAAGCCCTGACCTCAATCCTATAGAAAATGTGTGGGCAGAACTGAAAAAGAGTGTGCGAGCAAGGAGGCCTACAAACATGACTCCGTTACACCAGCTTTGTCAGGAAGAATGGGCCAAAATTCACCCAACTTATTGTGGGAAGCTTGTGGAAGGCTACCTGAAACATTTGACCCAAGTTTAACAATTTAAAGGCAATGCTACCCAAATACTAATTGAGTGTATGTAAACCTCTGACGCACTGGGAATGTGATGAAAGAAATAAAAGCTGAAATAAATCACTCTCTACTATTATTCTGACATTTCACATTCTTAAAATAAAGTGGTGATCCTAACTGACCTAAGACGGGAATTTTTACTAGGATTAAATGTCAGGAATTGTGAAAAACTGAGTTTAAATGTATTTGGCTAAAGTGTATGTAAACTTCCGACTTCAACTCTATATATACACTACCGGTCAAATGTTTTAGAACACCTAGTCATTCAAGGATTTGTATTTATTTTTACTATTTTCTACATTGTAGAATAATATTGAAGACATCACAACTATGAAATAACACGAATGGAATCATGTAGTAACCAGAAAAGTGTTAAACAAATCAAAATGTTTTATATTTGAGATTCTTCAAATAGCAACCCTTTGCCTTGATGACAGCTTTGCACACTCTTTGCAGTAGTAGTATACTCATCACATATTTGGCTTGTGGGTAGAGATGAATATGCGCTAAAACACCAACAAATGTTGAGTAAACCTGCTCAATTGTGAATGATTTTGTTGTTAACATCTTTATGGCTTATGAATTTCAATCAAATCAGCCTATTTTTCTTTTCAGAATGAAGAGGAAGGCAAACCAACTGACCTGCCAGATGAGATTAAGGATTGGAATAAACATCACGTGAAACAATGGGCTCTCAACAAGGCTTGTGTGGATGGTGAATCTGCAAATATCTTGCTTCAGCAGAACATTAATGGGCCCAGTCTTTTACTTTTAGAAAAATCTGATTTACTAGAGGTGGGTGTCACACTGGGGCCTGCAAAGTTGATCATTCACAAGAGGGATGAACATTTGAAATTTAAGAAAGAGCAGTTGAGTAGCCCAACAACAAATCAGTCTGGGAGACCGTGCAAGCCGTACCCTTTTCATCGACACCATGATGCCTGCAGATACAAGGCGAACAGCGTTCTTGATGTAACAGAATCCGGTGCATCAGACTATATCGAACCCTGTCATGAATATAAAGGATACATCCATATGTCAGAGGCAGCTGTGGAGAGCAAAATGAAAAAGTTCACTGATGAGGTTATTCGATTTGCAGCAGCCTGCATGAATAGCCGCACTAATGGCACCATACATTTTGGAATTGGTGACAAGCCAGACTTTGTTCATGGGCAAGTTTTGGGAGTTAGCGTCCCGGACAAAGAGGCATATGTCAATGCTCTGCCACAAGCCATTGAGGGTCATTTTGAGTATAGACATATCCAGACAGCCAAGATGTGCATCAAACCACCTCGATTTGTTGAGGTTCTCAATCCTGATATGACATCCTCAGAGAAGTATGTGATAGAAGTGGACATCGTGCCAGACTTTGTGATCTGTCAAGAGAACTTCTATCACGTTTTCCTCTTGAATACAAGGAAATCAAAGAGGAAGTCCAAAAGCAAAGAAACAGAGAAAAAACTCTTCTTCATTCGTGATCACAGCAGCAGCAGGGATCTCCTTGCACTAACCACTTTTGCCAAGCCAAAGGAAGAATACAATAGGTTTCTTGACGATGTGCCACAGCTGTCACTGCTAAGAAAACAAGCGGAGGAAAATCGCCTTAGTGTGGTTAAAAGTAGTGTCCAGGGCTCCAGACTAAGTGAAATGATAACAGGTGGATCCCAATCCTTAGACAAGTCCCACTTCGAGCGGTATTTGATAGTGACAAACAAATCACACTTCGTTCAATTGGAATCCCTGGGATTTATTCCTGAACTAAACCCAACTGCTGTTTTGGACTTTGACCCTGAGTCGGCAAAACATGGATTGATTAAGCACTTTGAAGACCAGAGTACAATAAATATCCACTTGCCAGTACAATATAAAATCACAGAGGCTGTTGAGGACATTGCTAGCAAGCTAAAACTGACTCGAAACACCAGCTGGATCCTCTGCAATGGGGCTATCGAAATAGAGAGACCCTCAGATGTAGATGACTGGTTAATAGAGAAAGGAGCGTCTGTACGAAATGTGATTTCATTTCTGTGTCGGAGAGATGTGCTACCACACAAGAGATTCCTGGTTATTTTTATATTGCTGTCTACTGTGAATGAGAAAATGGACCCTCTGCTTGAGACCTTCAGCACATTCTGGCAGGAGCTCAGAGGAACAGAGCAAATACTTTGCATCTGTGAAAATGAAGAAGCATTCACCTGCTGGAGGGACCTGATTGAATCCCGCTATGGATTAGACATTAAAGCAAGATCAATCTATGAGCTCAGTTTTGCTGAAGTTAACGGCACCGTCCTCAGCCTGTGGTCAGACAACCGGAAATCCAGCCGTTTCCTACCCTGTGGAGGAGGCAGCAAAGTGATGTTAACAAAGAAAGAAGAGGGCAGCCTAGACATCCTGAATGTTCTGTGTGTGAATCAGTGTGAGGGAGGAAATGAAGACAAGGCCATCATACAGGAGAAGTTCTACAAAGGAGGAAAGGTGTTATGGTGGAACTTCTATTTCTCTGAGCAGCCAGGATCCATGCCATTCATCAAACGGGACAAGTTTGACTTCATCATGAACACTGTCCTACCAGCTTTGAGCTCTTTGAGAAAAGCTTGTGTGTCCTTCAAACTTTTGCATGTCCCAGGATGTGGTGGAACTACACTAGCCATGCATATATTATGGGCACTGAAAGACAAGTTCCGTTGTGCTGTTCTGAGGGACAGAACCGCGGATCATGTTGTTGTTGCCGAGCAGGTGGTCAAGCTACTGATGTATGAGACAACAGAACAATCGTCCCGGATTCCTGTGTTGCTCATGCTAGATGACTTTGAGGAGATGGATGATGCATATGATTTGCAGCAGCTCATTGAGAAGGAATGTGTCAAGAAGGACATTGGATCTAGGTCCCCGCAAGTCATTCTACTCAATTGCATGAGGGCTGAGTCTTGGGAGAAGACTGAATCAACTGAAGACACTGTGTTCATTGGCAATAACCTCTCTGAAATGGAACAGAGGCAGTTCGAGAAAAAACTGGAGGAGATTGAGAAGACCTACAAGAATGCAGACACATTCTACGCTTTCATGATCATGAAGAAGAACTTTTCACCCGAGTATATACAGGGTGTGGCTCGCAACACCCTAAAGAGCTTCAACATAAATCACAAACATGCACAACTCATTGCTGTTCTGGTCTTGTTGAATGTCTACTGCAAGGGTGCAACACTCTCAGTCTCTCTCTGTGAAGAGTTTCTTGGCCTCCAGACCAAGCCATATAGTGGGTCCTCTGATGTTAAGGCTGGATTTGGGAAGTTTTCCACTCTAGTGACCTGCTGCACAGAGGAGGCTGAGGTTGTATTTGAGGCAGTGAGAATGATCCACTCAAGCATGGCCGTGCACTGTTTGAAGGAGCTTACAACCACATACAGTGTAACCAAAGCTGAGATCACTGATCTACTGCTCACCACAGACAAGCTTTATGAGTGCATACAGGGCAAAAATAAACTCATGAAGGATGTTCACACCATGTTAGTGAAAAGACATCACTCAGTCAAGAGTGAAGATTCTCAGTTTTCACCTCTCATCCAGGATATTGCAAAGGAGACACCAGGTGTTGAAGAAAATGTTCTATTCAATGCAGCCAAGCGCTTTGAAAAAGATGCTGTCATCTCTCAGCTTCTTGCCAGATACCAATACCTGAAGAAAAGGGATTTCAGGGAGGCAAAGGACTGGGCAAAGAATGCAAAAGATCTTTCCAGAGATAACTCCTACATTTCTGACACATCTGCACAAGTGATCAAGCATGAGCTAAAGAGTGAAATACAAAGTGACAAAGAAGATCCCATAAAACCTGAAAGGCTCAAAGGCTATCTTAGAACGGCCCAGTCAGCAACAGAGGCCTTCAGGGATACACAGGACATTGCAAAGAAGGAGGCTACTCTGAGAGTACAAAACAAGAGAGACAACAGCCCTTTCAACACTGCAGGGTGCCTTGGAGAAATTCAGGTTGCAGTCATCATCATCAAAATACTGGAAAAATGCCCAGTGTTTTCTTCAGGCAATGTCCGTCATGACATTCTGAGTGAAGTTCTGTCTGGCAAAATTACAATCCAAGATGTTGCGAGGAATGATTCCAGACGTAACAAACATGCCTCATATTACTACATTCTCAATGAATTTGAAGATCTTCTGTACAACCTTAAATATAACATGAAGAGGCACTTTGATTTTCTTGACAGCTTTTATGTCAACTTGGGTCCCAGGTTCACCCTGAAAGACAGTCGAGAGGAAAGAACTCGACAGGAGCTCTTCCAGTGCTTTCAAAGATACAGTGACCTCTTTTGCAAGACAGATTCCACAGAACTAATGAAAAACAAGAACCTGAAAATCAGCATCCACATTCACAAGGCAAGGCAATTTTTGGAGAGTAGAAAAACTGATACTCATTCAGGGATTCTGGATTGCCTCTCCAACGATACCTCAGGTGACATGATGCAAAAGATAGTCCTGCAGTATGACTTCATTCTGAGTAAAGATCCTGAAAGGAACGTTAGAGAAGTGGTCAATTTCATCTATGCCAATGTTGTGCTAAGCTGTGTCAAACCTGAATCTCAACACCTTCGCCCGTATAAGATCCTCATTGATCTTCTTTGCCAGGTTCTTCAAGGTCAAATCCCATATGGTGAAAGTTTAGCATTGCACTTCATTGCTGTAGCTCTGCTGTGGCCACAACATATCCTCATGTCACAAACAGTGGCATCTCCGAAGTTGGGAAGCTATGTGTCACAGATGAGAACATCATACTGGAATGAGATGAAATCTGTTTTCAATGGAAAGTTGCCTGTTGTCCATTTCTTCTTGGGGAAGAAGCCGGGCTATGCTCGCCTAGTTTGCCTTAGGGAAATCATGTGGTGTGTAAGACCAGAAGAAGACTTTGATTCACTTTGGACAAATGGCAAAATATGGAAGCATGAGAGAGTCAAGGAGCTCCTTTGCAGAGTGACAGGAGAGGTACAAAGGAGATTAATTCTGGCAGATACCAGGAACGCAGGCTTAAAGATAGAAGTCAGTGCAATGTACAAAAGTCAACTCTGTGGAAAAGAGCAGGGATCAAAAGTATCATTTTTCATTGGGTTCTCGATGAAGGGCCCACTGGCTTTTGACATCGATTGAAGAAGAGCCCAATTGATATGCAGTCAGACATACACTACCATTTTTTGTACATTAAAATAACATCAAATGTATCAGAAATACAGTGTAGACATTGTTAATGTTGTAAATTACTATTGTAGCTGGAAATGGCAGATTTGTTATGGAATATCTACAAAGGCGTAGAGGCCCATTATCAGCAACCATCACTCCCGTGTTCCAATGGCACGTTGTATTAGCTAATCCATGTTTATCATTTTAAAAGGCTAATTGATCATTAGAAAACACTTTTGCAATTATGTTAGCACCGCTGAAAACTGTTGTTCTCATTAAAGCAGCAATAAAACTGGCCTTCTTTAGACTAATTGAGTATCTGAAGCATCAGCATTTGTGGGTTTGATTACAGGCTCAAAATTACCAGAAACAAAGACCTTTGTTCTGAAACTTGTCAGTCTATTTTTGTTCTGAGAAATGAATGCTATTCCATGCGAGAAATTGCCAAGAAACTGAAGATCTCGTACAATGCTGTGTACTACTCGCTTCACAGAACAGCGCAAACGGTCTCTAACAGAATAGAAAGAGGAGTGGGAGGCTCAGGTGCACAACTGAGCAAGAGGACAAGTACCTTCATGTCTAGTTTGCGCAACAGACGTCTCACAAGTCCTCAAATGGCAGCTTCATTAAATAGTACCCGCAAAACACCAGTCCCAACGTCAACAGTGAAGAGGCGACTCCGGGATGCTGGCCTTCTAGGCAGAGTTCCTCTGTCCAGTGTCTGTGTGCTTTTGCCCATTTTAATCTTTTCTTTTTATTGGCCAGTCTGAGATATGTATTTTTCTTTGCAACTCTGCCTAGAAGGCCAGCATCCCGGAGTCGCCTCTTCACTTGACATTGAGACTGGTGTTTTGCTGGTACTATTTAATGAAGCTGCCAGTTGAGGACTTGTGAGGCGTCTATGTTCACCGACTCATTATCACAGGGCTCTCTCCCCCCGATGCTAACCCAAGCCTCCATCTCGTATACTTAAGAAAGATAAAGATCCAGCGGAATGTGGTGGATATCGGCCCATTTCACTTTTGAACGCTGATGTTAAATTATTAGCTAAGGTTCCAGCATGTCAGTTGGAACCCTGCCTTCAGGATCTCATATCTGATGATCAAACGGGTTTCATTAAAGGGTGACAACTGTTTTCCAATGTACGATGGCTTTTGAATATTATACTGTCTCCCATCTCCCCAGACCCCCGAAAAGTTGTTTCTCTTGATGCGGAGAAGGCTTTCGACCGGGTGTAGTGTGATTATTTATTTAAGATTTTGAGAAGATTTGGTTTTGGGTCCAATTTCATCTCATGGATACGTCTGCTCTATTCTGCTCCTACGGCTAGTGTACACACAAACTTGCAACATTCAAAATACTGACCCCTCTCCATAGGGACCCATCAAGGGTGCCCTACGTCCCCGATCCTTTTTGCTCTTGCGATAGAACCACATTCCTTGGCCTTAAATTTATCACCATCATTCACTGGAATCCACCGAGCTGGTGAAAAGCACAAAGTGTCACTGTATGCAGATGATCTACTATTATATACAGTTGAAGTCAGAGGTTTACATACACTTAGGTTAGAGTCATTAAAACTCGTTTTTCAACCACTCCACAAATTTCTTGTTAACAAAGTATAGGTTTGGCAAGTCGGTTAGGGAAACAACAAAAAAATTGCACAAGTACATTTTTTTTAAACTTGTGCATGACACAAGTAATTTTTCCAGCAATTGTTTACAGACAGATTATTTTTCTTATTATTTACTGTATCACAATTCCAGTGGGTCAGAAGTTTACATACACTAAGTTGACTGTGCATTTAACCAGCTTGGAAAATTCCAGAAAATTATGTCATGGCTTTAGAAGCTTCTGATAGGCTAATTGACATCATTTGAGTCAATTGGAGGTGTACCTGTGGATGTATTTCAAGGCCTACCTTCACACTCAGTGCCTCTTTGCTTGACATCATGGGAAAATCAAAAGGAATCAGCCAAGACCTCAGAAAAAAAATTGTAGACCTCTACCACAAGTCTGGTTCATCCTTGGAAGCAATTTCCTAACACCTGAAGATACCACATTCATCTGTACAAACAATAGTGCGCAAGTATGAACACCATGGGACCACGCATCCATCATACCGCTCAGGAAGGATACGCGTTCTGATGAACGTACTTTGCTGCGAATCAATCCCAAAACAACAGCAAAGGACCTTGTGAAGATGCTGGAGGAAACAGGTACAAGTCCTATATCGACATAACCTGAAAGGCCGCTCAGCACGGAAGAAGCCACTGCTCTAATACCGCCATGAAAAGGGCAGACTACAGTTTGCAACTGTACATGGGGACAAAGATCATACATTTTGGAGAAATATCCTCTGGTCTGATGAGACAAAAATAGAACTGTTTGGCCATAATGACCATTGTTATGTTTGGAGGGAAAAGGGGGAGGATTGCAAGCTGAAAAACACCACTCCAATTGTGAAGCACGGGGGTGGCAGCATCATGTTGTGGGGTTGCTTTGCTGCAGGAGGGGCTATCGCACTTTCACAAAATAGATGGCATTATGAGGCAGGAAAATTATGTGGATATATTGAAGCAATATCTCAAGACATCAGTCAGGAAGTTAAAGCTTGGTCGCAAATGGGTCTTCCAAATGGACAATGACCCCAAGCATACTTCCAAAGTTGTGGCGAAAAGGCTTAAGGACAACAAAGTCAAGGTATTGGAGTGGCCATCACAAAGCCCTGACCTCATTCCCATAGAAAATGTGTGGGCAGATCTGAAAAAGCGTGTGCGAGCAAGGAGGCTTACAAACCTGACTCCGTTACACCAGCTCTGTCAGGAGGAATGGGCCAAAAGTCACCCAACTTATTATGGGAAGGCTACCCGAAACGTTTGACCGAAGTTAAACAATAACATGTTGTGATATTTTTTATTTTTGTGTACGTGTACATGTGTGCATATTTATATATTATTTCCAATCGTAAATGTATTTTATTTTTGTATTTATGCTGCTTTTGTTGTTAAAGGGAGGGAGGTGGTTCAATAAGTATATGGGGTAGAAGGATGTATCTGTTCAATTTGTATTTTGTATTTCTTTATATGTCCAATAAACATTAAAAAAGAAATATAAAAATAATATATACTGTAAATACTAACTACCAATTGGGGAGAAAAATTGGTATTTTAAATAATATGGTGTGCATATGGTGTAGTGTGTTAAAGTGATCATTTGTCCCCTAGGGTGTCCCTTATTTTAGACGTGGTAGGGTGAGGTGCCCCATTATCAACAATTGCCATAAAAAGGTGTGCTGTTCAAGCATGCGAGAACTATAATATATTGATGCAATAACTCTGTTACAATAAAATACAAATGGCTTATTAATGATAACACTAAACATATATTTTGTCATACATTGATCAAAATATGTTCCTGATGCTTTTGTTATTTATTAATGTCCAACATACTTTCACCACAACTTTTGAGTTGTGCTACAAAAGTGAACGTAGTACTTCAGAGGAAAAGCGCTCGAGAGAGAGATGCCAAATCATGTTGTCAAGTCTGGCCTTGAGGCTGGCCAGGCTGGTAACTGACAGCCACCAGCAGGATCTACTTGAACTGGCCCCAGGATCCTAACCAGCTACAGGCATGCTAGGTAAGCTGAGACCATGTTAGGGAGAGATTGGTGTAAGGATAGCCTACATACAGAGGAACTCCCTTGGCTCAGGCCATCATCGCGGACCTTCTTTCCGTCCACACTCTCACTTCAGGCCAACAACTTAGGATGCCTTGCTATAAGAAAAACTTTGTTGAGATGTTTTGTCCCAGGTGCTGCTTGTTGTTACTTGGCTACCTGACAAATTTACTTTTAATAACTGTTTAATCAAAATCTGCATTTAACACTATTACCAACGTCTTATTTTTTTCCTCGCTCAACCTTTTTCACCCCAGACGCTTTATCCGGACATGGTTCTACAGGACCTCCACCAGCTGAAAAAGCTTTAACACTATGCCAAAAAAGCTCTCACATTAACACTATGAAAAAGCTTTAACATTAACACTATGAAAAAGCTTTAACATTAACACTATGAAAAAGCTTTAACATTAACACTATGAAAAAGCTTTAACATTAACACTAACACTATGTATGAAAAAGCTTTAACATTAACACTATGTCATCTAATTGCATTCGCTGTACTCATAATTTACAGGAGAACTATCGCCTTATGGTGAGGATAGCTTCAAATGCAATTGTTAGGCATGGGAAAATTAAGTGTAAGAAAGGATGAAACAGCATTTGTGCCACCAGTAAGTACAGATAGTAGTTCAAATGTCCCTGCGCAGTCCCCGCAGCCGGGCAATTTTCTCAAGGCTTCTGGAAAGAAAAGCTTTTGGCATGCTCAACCAGTGTCGCTCATTCAGCCTACAGAAACTTTCAACCGGTTCTCCCCATTAAGCTACGATTTGGAGTCTGAGGCCGAGCCTTCTCAGGTCTCTCCTCCACCTGTTACGGGGTCTGAGACGCCAAAACCTCCCACCATAAGCTCTGACAAATTGAAAACCCTTGTCATTGGTGACTCCATTACATGCAATAGACTTAAAAATAATCATCCAGCGATCATACACTGTTTACCAGGGGGCAGCCTGAGGCCCCACTAACCTAAGCCAGCCCAGGGCACAGGGGGACAAACAACCAACCCAGAGCCTCTGGAGGAGATAACCTAACAACATGACGACCTCAAAACCGAGCTTGCACTCCTCACTGTTCCCCACCCTCATCACTACTCACTGATAGAAACACACTAACCATGACCACAACCCCTAGTACTTCTCCATGGCATTTTCCCAAATTTCCTTGATACCTTGTGTCCTCTTCCTCAAAATGCATTGGAAGAGAAGGTCCAAGGAGAGGGACCTGTAACAGCCCAATCTGAGGATCTAAAGCAAATTTTCATATGAACTCTGTACATGTCTTCAGATGTGTTTGTTTTTAGAAATGGTCTCATAAATAAATAAAAAACAATACAACTCTGCTTCCATACTTTCTCACCTCATCAGAGACCAGCACGTGGATCCCAGTAGGTCCTTGGCTGTAGATGTGGCTGATCTGCTGGGGAGTTACATTGTAAAGGAGAGCTATCTTCCCTGAGAGGTCCCCCAGTGGTAGGTCGTCAAGATAGAGAGCATTGTATATTGTGGACATGGATGGAAGAGATCCTCATCAGTTCAAACAGATTACCCAAACAGATTTTTTCCAGCCTAGTCCTGGACTGAGAGGCATGTTCAATGGAGATTTTGTGGGATGTAACCTACCTTTACCCCCCCTGGCTTAGTCTGTGGTTGATTCCTTGCATGTTGCTGACACACATAGATGGTGAGGCGGGGCTGTATACACCTGTACAGAGGACGCAACGGGAATTAAATTGTTAAGATATAGAGCTATGAACTTAAACAAAGAACTAAACATGTGAAAATGTGTTGCATTATGTTAGTGTGTTATTGGTACTTTTCCTGCCACTGTAGTTTTAAACACGCACACAAAACCCCTGGTTCTAAAGGGGAATTTCGGTTGGACCTTATTTACAATTAATTGGACAATAAAGTAATCTTCTATTTTGCTCAAGGTGCCATCATGTGCCAGACTTGGGAAGTGCTTCCTTATTCAAAGAAAAAGGACACCCCATTATATATGGGGCGGCAGGGTAGCCTAGTGGTTAGAGCATGGGACTAGTAACCGGAAGTTCACCCACTGTTCCTAGGCCGTCATTGAAAATAAGAATTTGTTCTTAACTGACTTGCCTAGTTAAATAAAGGGAAAAATACAATATTGCTCTGAACAAACATGCCCGCAATGTGATATCTGCAAATTATTGAAATAATTAATCAATGCACACATATGATCAGTAGGCTAGTTTGGGAAATGTGAGTCAGATTTGACCCACCTCATTCAATGAGATGGGAGTCATTCACTACAAATAACATTATGTGGCTCAGTGGCTGTAACCTAACTGCAGTACTGTAGATAAATTGGAACGGCAATTTAGACACTGTGAAAACATTTTTTTTTTAAATACTCATGTCACCATAAGCTGGATCTTTGATTATAGTCACTGCATCAATGTGTCTTCTTGCATTGATGAAAATACAGTCTGTAAT
Organism: Oncorhynchus masou masou; assembly: GCF_036934945.1. Taxonomy (NCBI): domain Eukaryota; kingdom Metazoa; phylum Chordata; class Actinopteri; order Salmoniformes; family Salmonidae; genus Oncorhynchus; species Oncorhynchus masou. The sequence goes on from NC_088240.1 coordinate 29,764,683, forward strand.
ATCAAATGTAGAAAGGCCATAGTACATGAACAAACCCCAAAATCGACCAAACCTGAGGCAAATACAAAATACAGTATGTGAGGGTTGATATGGGAGTAAGACTAACAGGTGGAAGTTGTCTGGAGAATCTGTCATACCATTAACCTATTTGTATTTTATTGTAGCAGAGATATTGCATCAATATATTATTATAGTTCTAGCCTGCTTGAACTTTACACATTTTTATGGCAGTGATGGTCACCTTACTGATTATATGATTACTGTAACACACCATAATCTTTGCATTTAATACAGAACAAATAAGTAAATGTAATTTTTATTCAGGAAACATGATTGGAGTATTTACTACATGGTTATGATACCGAGTGCTTTGGAGTTATTTGAACAAATAATCATTTTTACAAACCAGTGCATTTAGAAACACATGAATCAAAATGTTTCACTGGATAGCTGCACTGCACATATAAACATAAAACAATTATATCAATATTATTTTAAAAACAAACAGTAAAACAGTCAAAATTGGAATGCATATACTAAATGGTAAAACCAAAGATATATAAGCATTAGCACAGTACAAACAGTAAATCAAACTTGGAATGCATATAGTACTAACAGTAAATGGTAAAACCAAAGAAGAACAGCAAAACAGTACAAACAGTCAAATGAAATTGGAACACATATACAGTAGTAGTAATAGTAAATGGTAAAATAGTAATATTTACTTACTCAATATTAAACCTAAATATATGCTTGAAAGAAATACATCCTGGAGTCTTTGCTAGAGATATAATATTGCAACAATGTGACAAAAACCCAGATTAGATCATGTATACAGTACATTCTATATTTACACTACCGGTCAAAAGTTTTAGAACACCTAGTCATTCAAGGGTTTTAATTTATTTTTACTATTTTCTACATTGTAGAATAATAGTGAAGACATCAAAACTATGAAATAACACATATGGAATCATGTCGTAACCAAAAAAGTGTTAAACAAATCAAAATATATTTTATATTTGAGATTCTTCAAATAGCCACCCTTCGACTTGATGACAGCTGAGCACACTGTTGGCATTCTCTCAACCAGCTTCATGAGGTAGTCACCCAAAATGGAATTTCTTTCCTTATTAATGTGTTTGAGACAGTTGCGGTTGAGATCAGTTGTGTTGTGACAAGGTAGGGGTGGTATACAGAGGATAGCCCTATTTGGTAATAGATTGACTACATATTATGACAAGAACAGCTCAAATAAGCAAAGAGAAACGACAGTCCATCATTACTTTAAGACATGAAGGTCAGTCAATACGGAACATTTCAAGAACTTTGAAAGTTTCTTCAAATGCAGTCGCAAAAACCATCAAGCGCTATGATGAAACTGGCTCTCATGAGGACCGCCACAGGAATGGAAGACCCAGAGTTACCTCTGCTGCATAGGATAAGTTCATTAGAGTTACCAGTCTCAGAAATTGCAGCCCAAATAAATAATTCACAGAGTTCAAGTAACAGACACATCTCAACATCAACTGTTCAGAGGAGACTGTGTGAATCAGGCCTCCGTGGTCGAATTGCTGCAAAGAAACAACAATGGACATTAGACCAGTGGAAATTTGTCCTTTGGTCTGGAATCCAAATTGGAGATTTTTGGTTCCAACCGCCGTGTCTTTGTGAGACGCTGTGTGGGTGAACGGATGATCTCTGCATGTGTGGTTCCCACCCTAAAGCATGGAGGAGGAGGAGTTTATGGTGTAAGGGTGCTTTGCTGATGACAGTCTGTGATGTATTAGAATTCAAGGCACCCTTAACCAGCATGCCTACCACAGCATTCTGCATTGATACGCCATCCCATCTGGTTTGGGCTTAGTGGGACTATCATACGGATTTTCAACAGGACAATGATCCAACACACCTCGAGGCTGTGTAAGGGCTATTTGACCAAGAATGAGAGTGATGGAGTGCTGCATCCGATGACCTGGCCTCCACAATCCCCCGACCTCAATCAAATTGAAATGGTTTGGAAGGAGTCAGACCGCAGAGTGAAGGAAAAGCAGCCAACAAGTGCTCAGCATATGTGGGAACTCCTTCAAGACTGTTGGAAAAGCATTCCAGATGAAGCTGGTTGAGATAATGCCAAGAGTGTGCAAAGCTGTCATCAAGTTGAAGGGTGGCTATTTTAAGAATCTCAAATATAAAATATATTTTAATTTGTTTAACACTTTTTTGGTTACTGCATGATTCCATATGTGTTATTTCATAGTTTTGATGTCTTTACTATTATTCTACAATGTAGAAAATAGTAAAAATAAAGAAAAACCCTTGAATGAGTAGGTGTTCTAAAACTTTTGACCGGTAGTGTACATTAGTAGTGTACATTTAGTCATTTAACAGACAGTTAGTGCATTCATCTTAAAATAGCTACATGGAACAGCCTCATATCACAGTCATAGTTAGCTACTTTGAGGAAAAATGTACTATCAGCAAAGTCAGAGCTAAACGGGTAAAAGGGGGGGGATAAAGTGTGAGTGTCAGTTAATGTTAACAGTAGGTTTATAATAGGATTCAATGTTGACCAATTTTTAACACTGGCCGGGATTGCATCGGTTACGCTGTTCTATATGTTCAATATATGTCAAAAGCCAGTGGGCCCTTCATTGAGAAACCAATGACAAAAGACACATTTTCTCCCTCGATTTTTCCACAAAGCTGGCTTTTGAACATTGGAATGACTTCGATCTTTGAGCCTGTGTTGCAGGTAACTGCTAAAATTAATTTTCTTTGTACCCATCCTGTCACCCTGCAAAGGAGCTCCTTGACCCTCTCATGCTTCCATATTTTGCCATTTTCCCAGAGCGAAGCAAAGTTTTCTTGTGGGCTTACACACCTCTCAAGTTCTCCAAGGTGGATAAGATGGCCATAGCCCTGTTTCTTCCCCAAGAAGAAATGGACAACAGGCGACTTTCCATTCAACACAGATTTCATCTCGTTCCAGAATGATGTCCTCATCTGTGACACATAGCTTCCCACCTTCTGAGACTCCACAGTTTGTGACATAAAGATCTGTTGTGGCCACAGCAGAGCTACAGCAATGAAGTGCAATGCCAAGGTCTCACCATATGGGATTTGACCTTGAAGAACTTGGCAAAGAAGATCAATGATGATCTTATACGGGCGAAGGTGTTGAGATTCAGGTTTGACACAGCTTAGCACAACATTGGCATAGATGAAATTGACCATTTCTCTCACGCTCCTTTCAGGAGTTTTACTCAGAATGAAGTCATACTGCCGGACTATCTTTACCATCATGTCAGTTGGGGTAACACTAGAGAGACAATTTAGAATCCCAGAGTAAGTATCAGCTTTTCTCATCTCCAGAAATTGCCTTGCCTTGTGAATTTGGAGCATGGTGCTCAGGTTCTTGTTTTTCATTAATTCTGTGGAATCTGTCTTGCAAAAGAGGTCACTGTATTGATAAAAGCACCGGAAGAGCTCCTGTCGAGTTCTTTCCTCTCGACTGTCTTTCAGGGTGAACCTGGGACCCAAATTGACATGAAAGCTGTCAAGAAAATCAAAATGCCTCTTCATGTTATGTCTGAGGTTGTACAAAAGATCTTCAAATTCACGGAGAATGCAGTAATACAAGACATGTTTGTGATGTTTGGAATCATTCCTCGCAACATCTTGGATTGTAAATCTGCCAGACAGAACTTCACTCAGAATATTATGATGGCAATTGCCTGAAGAAAACACTGGACATTTTTCCAGTATTTCAATGATGATGACTGCAACCTGAATTTCTCCAAGGCACCCTGCAGTGTTGAAAGGGCTGTTGTCTCTCTTGTTTTGTACTCTCAGAGTAGCCTCCTTTTTTGCAATTTCCTGTGTATCCCTGAAGGCCTCTGTTGCTGACTGGGCCATTCTAAGATAGCCCTTGAGCCTTTCAGGTCTTATGGGCTCTTCTTTGTCACTTTGTATTTCACTCTTTAGCTCATGCTTGATCACTTGTGCAGATGTGTCAGAAATGTAGGAGTTATCTCTGGAAAGATCTTTCGCATTCTTTGCCCAGTCCTTTGCCTCCCTGAAATCCCTTTTCTTCAGGTATTGGTATCTGGCAAGAAGCTGAGAGATGACAGCATCTTTTTCAAAGCGCTTGGCTGCATTGAATAGAACATTTTCTTCAACACCTGGTGTCTCCTTTGCAATATCCTGGATGAGAGGTGAAAACTGAGAATCTTCACTCTTGACTGAGTGATGTCTTTTCACTAACATGGTGTGAACATCCTTCATGAGTTTATATTTGCCCTGTATGCACTCATAAAGCTTGTCTGTGGTGAGTAGTAGATCAGTGATCTCAGCTTTGGTTACACTGTATGTGGTTGTAAGCTCCTTCAAACAGTGCACGGCCATGCTTGAGTGGATCATTCTCACTGCCTCGAATACAACCTCAGCCTCCTCTGTGCAGCAGGTCACTAGAGTGGAAAACTTCCCAAATCCAGCCTTAACATCAGAGGACCCACTATATGGCTTGGTCTGGAGGCCAAGAAACTCTTCACAGAGAGAGACTGAGAGTGTTGCACCCTTGCAGTAGACATTCAACAAGACCAGAACAGCAATGAGTTGTGCATGTTTGTGATTTATGTTGAAGCTCTTTAGGGTGTTGCGAGCCACACCCTGTATATACTCGGGTGAAAAGTTCTTCTTCATGATCATGAAAGCGTAGAATGTGTCTGCATTCTTGTAGGTCTTCTCAATCTCCTCCAGTTTTTTTTCGAACTGCCTCTGTTCCATTTCAGAGAGGTTATTGCCAATGAACACAGTGTCTTCAGTTGATTCAGTCTTCTCCCAAGACTCAGCCCTCATGCAATTGAGTAGAATGACCTGCGGGGACCTAGATCCAATGTCCTTCTTGACACATTCCTTCTCAATGAGCTGCTGCAAATCATATGCATCATCCATCTCCTCAAAGTCATCTAGCATGAGCAACACAGGAATCCGGGACGATTGTTCTGTTGTCTCATACATCAGTAGCTTGACCACCTGCTCGGCAACAACAACATGATCCGCGGTTCTGTCCCTCAGAACAGCACAACGGAACTTGTCTTTCAGTGCCCATAATATATGCATGGCTAGTGTAGTTCCACCACATCCTGGGACATGCAAAAGTTTGAAGGACACACAAGCTTTTCTCAAAGAGCTCAAAGCTGGTAGGACAGTGTTCATGATGAAGTCAAACTTGTCCCGTTTGATGAATGGCATGGATCCTGGCTGCTCAGAGAAATAGAAGTTCCACCATAACACCTTTCCTCCTTTGTAGAACTTCTCCTGTATGATGGCCTTGTCTTCATTTCCTCCCTCACACTGATTCACACACAGAACATTCAGGATGTCTAGGCTGCCCTCTTCTTTCTTTGTTAACATCACTTTGCTGCCTCCTCCACAGGGTAGGAAACGGCTGGATTTCCGGTTGTCTGACCACAGGCTGAGGACGGTGCCGTTAACTTCAGCAAAACTGAGCTCATAGATTGATCTTGCTTTAATGTCTAATCCATAGCGGGATTCAATCAGGTCCCTCCAGCAGGTGAATGCTTCTTCATTTTCACAGATGCAAAGTATTTGCTCTGTTCCTCTGAGCTCCTGCCAGAATGTGCTGAAGGTCTCAAGCAGAGGGTCCATTTTCTCACTCACAGTAGACAGCAATATAAAAATAACCAGGAATCTCTTGTGTGGTAGCACATCTTTCCGACACAGAAATGAAATCACATTTCGTACAGACGCTCCTTTCTCTATTAACCAGTCATCTACATCTGAGGGTCTCTCTCTTTCGATACCCCCATTGCAGAGGATCCAGCTGGTGTTTCGAGTCAGTTTTAGCTTGCTAGCAATGTCCTCGACAGCCTCTGTGATTTTATATTGTACTGGCAAGTGGATATTTATTGTACTCTGGTCTTCAAAGTGCTTAATCAATCCATGTTTTGCCGACTCAGGGTCAAAGTCCAAAACAGCAGTTGGGTTTAGTTCAGGAATAAATCCCAGGGATTCCAATTGAACGAAGTGTGATTTGTTTGTCACTATCAAATACCGCTCGAAGTGGGACTTGTCTAAGGATTGGGATCCACCTGTTATCATTTCACTTAGTCTGGAGCCCTGGACACTACTTTTAACCACACTAAGGCGATTTTCCTCCGCTTGTTTTCTTAGCAGTGACAGCTGTGGCACATCGTCAAGAAACCTATTGTATTCTTCCTTTGGCTTGGCAAAAGTGGTTAGTGCAAGGAGATCCCTGCTGCTGCTGTGATCACGAATGAAGAAGAGTTTTTTCTCCTCTTTCTCTGTTTCTTTGCTTTTGGACTTCCTCTTTGATTTCCTTGTATCCAAGCGGAAAACGTGATAGAAGTTCTCTTGACAGATCACAAAGTCTGGCACGATGTCCACTTCTATCACATACTTCTCTGAGGATGTCATATCAGGATTGAGAACCTCAACAAATCGAGGTGGTTTGATGCACATCTTGGCTGTCTGGATATGTCTATACTCAAAATGACCCTCAATGGCTTGTGGCAGAGCATTGACATATGCCTCTTTGTCCGGGACGCTAACTCCCAAAACTTGCCCATGAACAAAGTCTGGCTTGTCACCAATTCCAAAATGTATGGTGCCATTAGTGCGGCTATTCATGCAGGCTGCTGCAAATCGAATAACCTCATCAGTGAACTTTTCCATTTTGCTCTCCACAGCTGCCTCTGACATATGGATGTATCCTTTATATTCATGACAGGGTTCGATATAGTCTGATGCACCGGATTCTGTTACATCAAGAACGCTGTTCGCCTTGTATCTGCAGGCATCATGGTGTCGATGAAAAGGGTACGGCTTGCACGGTCTCCCAGACTGATTTGTTGTTGGGCTACTCAACTGCTCTTTCTTAAATTTCAAATGTTCATCCCTCTTGTGAATGATCAACTTTGCAGGCCCCAGTGTGACACCCACCTCTAGTAAATCAGATTTTTCTAAAAGTAAAAGACTGGGCCCATTAATGTTCTGCTGAAGCAAGATATTTGCAGATTCACCATCCACACAAGCCTTGTTGAGAGCCCATTGTTTCACGTGATGTTTATTCCAATCCTTAATCTCATCTGGCAGGTCAGTTGGTTTGTCATCTTCATTCTGAAATAAAATAGTCAAATTTCAATCAAATGTATAAGCCACTGTATATGTATGTTAACAATAAGATTATTGACAGCTGATTTAACAGTGTTTTATCCCATCTAAAGTTTTGACCACAAGCAGAACATAACCGATGTGTATACTGTATAAACCAAGCAGAAAAAAAATTGAAAGACAACCCCAGATTCTGAATGTAGTTTTGGTCTTTCTGAAAAAACAGCATATTGTGGAGAGATTATTTATTATTTGTTATATACCTTGATTTCGACTTGTTCAGCCATTCTGAAATCCATTGAATCCTTTTCACTGAAGTGGTTCTTCAGTCAAACTTATAGAGAAGCTGAAAAAATATTGTGACATTATATTCCATTACATGAAATTCAGTATAGTCACCCATTGAATAGGCCAGAGAGATTCAGAATTAAACCAACAAAACTTGATTTACCCAATTTCTTTCTGTCTTCACCATACCTGCATAAAGGCTGTGCTACCGTGTTGCTGTAAACATAAAACAAGGAGGGAAAGAATATATTATCGTGAAACTGTAAAAGGATACCATCACAAACATTGTAACTAAGGTGGTGCACACTTGCTGATCCAATCACTTCCAAATTCGTTTTGAATAATGCCCGAGGCACAAACAGTTTCAATGAACAGATAAAATCACGAGGTCAAACAAAGTTAAATGAAACAATTCCGTTTTGATTCAGGCTCTGAATGTAGGCCAACTAGCAGCTACTCTGTATAAGACAAGATGTAGCCGTGGTCTGCAAATCCCAAAAGCAGGGAGCTGGGTGTCTAAGAAAAAAAAACAAAATGGTACAAATATGCAGTTGTAATGATCCCAAAGAAACAAATAATGAATACCTAATGCTGTTCAATGGTCATTTCAATTAATTATGTCATTTTGGGGGGGATAATGACAGTGACTTTTTATAAGGACATTCTACTCCAAAATGAATTAAAATAAAATGATGCTGACATCTTAAACATAAAATGCTCCCAATAACATATTTGTCAATAATATCAGGCAGGACCCTATGATCACTTGGCTACATAGCTGATGCCTGCTGGACTGTTCATCAATCACGGTACTCCATTCTGTTTATTTGTCAGCCCCAGTGATAGAGAACATTATGGTTGACATGACTAATTATGTATACATTCCAATCAGAACTGACTAGTCAAAATGCTATAATGTACTGTACATGTGAATTTTCTCTCTTGCTCCCATTCCCAATTGTATATAATGTAGTCAGGAGTTAGGTAACAATGAAGGTCTGTTCCTTAGTTCATTCAGTTGTACAATCTCTAGGTGGTGGGAACGGCCCATCTCCAGACTGTCTAGAATGTTGATTTATACTGACTGGCCTTGACTTCGTGCTGATAACGCGAAGGCTCCAGAGCTAGAGGGCCCCTCTACTTGTGAAATAGATAGAACGTTTAGAAAACGCTGACGTCATTTTCAGTTTATAACCTGTAGAAATATATGTATGCGGTTAGTACTCTCTGGAATTAAACGCTCTTTACCTGGCTTTTAAGACTGGTCTCAATCTACTTCATGCATAATTAATGAACTTACAATTCATTAATGAATTAGAAATGAGTGCTAATTGGTTTTGGCAATTAAAACATAAAGGAATTTAGAATTCCTCTATCACCCAGCCGCAAACTCAGGCTCTGTGTGTAGTTAACCGACCCTCTCTGCCCAATCATCACCATTTTACCTGTTGTTGTTGTTTTAGCTGATTAGCTGTTGTTGTCTCACCCGTTGTTGTCTTAGCTAACTCTCCCAATCAACACCTGTGATTACTTTATGCCTCGCTGTATGTCTCTCTCAAACGTCAATATGCCTTGTATACTGTTGTTTAGGTTAATTATTATTGTTTTAGTTTACAATGGAGACCCTAGTTCCACTCATCATACCTCTGATACCTCCTTTGTCCCAACTCCCACACATGCGGTGACCTCACCCATTATAACCAGCATGTCCAGAGATACAACCTCTCTTAACATCACTCAGAGCCTGGGCTTATCTCCGCTGTAAACGCACCCCACCATACCCGTCTGCACATTATGCCCTGAATATATTCTACCACGCCTAGAAATCGCTCCTTTTATTCTTTGTCCCCAATGCTCTAGGCAACCAGTTTTGATAGCCTTTAGCTGTACCCTCATCCTACTCTTCCTCTGTTCCTCGGATGATGTGGAGGTAAACCCAGGCCCTGCGTGTCCCCAGGCACCCTCATTTGTTGACTTCTGTGATCGAAAAAGCCTTGGTTTCATGCATGTCAACATCAGAAGCCTCCTACCTAAGTTTGTTTTACTCACTGCTTTAGCACACTCCGCCAACCCTGATGTCCTTGCCGTGTCTGAATCCTGGCTTAGGAAGGCCACCAAAAATTCTGAGATTTGCATACCCAACTATAACATTTTTCATCAAAATAGAACTGCCAAAGGGGGAGGAGTTGCAATCTATTGTAGAGATAGCCTGCAAAGTTCTGTCATACTTTCCAGGTCTATACCCAAACAGTTTGAACTTCTAATTTTTTTAAATGAATCTCTCCAGAAATACGTCTCTCACTGTTGCCGCCTGCTATCAACCCCCCTCCACTCCCAGCTGTGCCCTGGACACCATTTGTGAATTGATCGCCCTCCATCGAGCTTCAGAATTCATTCTGTTAGGTGACCGAAACTGGGATATGCTTAACACCCCGGCAGTCCTACAATCTAAGCTTGATGCCCTCAATCTCACACAAATCATCAAGGAACCCACCAGGTCCAATCCTAAATCCGTAAACATGGGCACCCTCATAGATATCATCCTAACCAACTTGCCCTCTAAATATACCTCTGTTGTTTTCAATCAAGATCTCAGCGATCACTGCCTCATTGCCTGCATCCATAACGGGTCTGCAGTCAAACGGCCACCCCTCATCACTATCAAGCGCTCACTAAAACACTTATGCGAGCAGGCCTTTCTAATCGACCTGGCCCGGGTATCCTGGAAGGATATTGACCTCATCATGTCAATTGAGGATGCCTGGTAATTCTTTAAAAGTAATTCCCTCACCATCTTAGATAAGCATGCCCCATTCAAAAAATGCAGAACTAAGAACAGATATAGCCCTTAGTTCACTCCAGACCTGACTGCCCTTGACCAGCACAAAAACATCCTGTGACGGACTGCAATAGCATTGAATAGTCCCCGCGATATGCAACTGTTCAGGGAAGTCAGGAACCAATACACGCAGTCAGTCAGGAAAGCAAAGGCTAGCTTTTTCAATCAGAAATTTGCATCCTGTAGCTCTAACTATAAAAAGTTTTGGGACACTGTAAAGCCCATGGAGAACAAGAGCACCTCCTCCCAGCTGCCCACTGCACTGAGGCTAGGTAACACAGTCACCACCGATAATTCCATGAAAGTCAAAACGTTCAATAAGCATTTCTCAACGACTGGCCATGCCTTCCTCCTGGCTACTCCAACCCCGGCCAACAACTCCAACTCCAACCCCGGCCAACAGCCCCCCCTCGGACAAAACCTGGACCCGTACAAATCAGCTGGGCTAGACAATCTGGACCCTCTCTTTCTAAAACTATCCGCCGCCATTGTTGCAACCCCTATTACCAGCCTGTTCAACCTTTCTTTCGTATCGTCCGAGATCCCTAAAGATTGGAAAGCTGCCGCGGTCACCCCCCTCTTCAAAGGGGGTGACACCCTAGACCCAAATTGTTACAGACCTATATCCTGCCCTGCCTATCTAAAGTCTTCAAAAGCCAAGTTAATAAACAGATCACTGACCATTTCAAATCCCACTGTACCTTCTCCGCTGTGCAATCCGGTTTCCGAGCCGGTCGCGAGTGCACCTCAGCCACGCTCAAGGTACTAAACAATATCATAACCGTCATCGATAAAAGACAGTACTGTGCAGCAGTCTTCATCGACCTGGCCAAGGCTTTCACCTCTGTCAATCACCGTATTCCAGACTCAATAGCCTTGGTTTTTCTAATGACTGCCTCGCTTGGTTCACCAACTACTTTGCAGACAGAGTTCACTGTGTCAAATCGGAGGGCCTGTTGTCCAGACCTCTGGCAGTCTCTATGGGGGTACCACAGTGTTCAATTCTCGGGCCGACTCTTTTCTCTGTATATATCAATGATGACGCTCTTGCTGCGGGCGATTCCATGATCCACCTCTACGCAGACGGCACCATTCTGTATACTTCTGGCCCTTCCTTGGACACTGTGCTAACTAACCTCCAAACGAGCTTCAATGCCATACAACACTCCTTCCGTGGCCTCCAACTGCTCTTCAATGCTAGTAAAACCAAATGCATGCTTTTCAACTGTTCGATGCCCACACCCGCCCACCCGACTAGCATCACCACCCTGGACGGTTCCGACCTAGAATATGTGGACAACTATAAATACCTAGGTGTCTGGTTAGACTGCAAACTCTCCTTCCAGACTCATATTAAACATCTCCAATCCAAAATCAAATCTAGGATCAGATTCCTATTTCGCAACAAAGCCTCCTTCACTCACGCCGCCAAACTTACCCTAGTAAAACGGACTATCCTACCGATCCTCGACTTCGGTAATGTCATCTACAAAATAGCTTCCAATACTCTACTCAGCAAAATGGATGCAGTCTATCACAGTGCCATCAATTTTGTTACCAAATCCCCTTATACCACCCACCACTGCGACCTGTATGCTCTAACCGGCTGGCCCTCGCTACATATTCATCGCCAGACCCACTGGCTCCAGGTCATCTATAAGTCTATGCTAGGTAAAGCTCCGCCTTATCTCAGTTCACTGGTCAATAACAACACCCACTCGTAGCACACGTTCCAGCAGGTATATCTCACTGATCATCCCCAAAGCCAACACCTCATTTGGCCACCTTTCCTTCCAGGTCTCTGCTGCCAGTGACTGGAACGAATTGCAAAAATCGCTGAAGTTGGACAATTTTATTTCCCTCACTAACTTTAAACATCAGCTATCTGGGCAGCTAACCGATCGCTGCAGCTGTACATAGTTCATCTGTAAATAGCCCACCCAATCTACCTACCTCATCCCCATACTGTTTTTATTTTATTTACTTTTCTGCTCTTTTGCACACCAGTATCTCTACTTGCACATCATCATCTGCTCATTTATCACTCCAGTGTTAATCTGCTAAATTGTAATTATTCGCTCCTTTGGCCTACTTATTGCCTACATCCTCATACCTTTTGCACACACTGTATATAGACTTTATTTTTTTCGACTGTGTCATTGACTTGTTTATTGTGCTATTGGCTTGTTTATAGTTTACTCCATGTGTAACTCTGTGTTGTTGTCTGTGTCACGCTGCTTTGCTTTATCTTGGCTAGGTCGCAGTTGTAAATGAGAACTTGTTCTCAACTAACCTACCTGGTTAAATAAAGGTGAAATAAAATAAAAAAAATAAAAAAGGTGTGCTATTTAGCAATAAGCATTATCACCTGATGCAGCACAGCAGCTATAAATAAATAGGCTGGGGGTTTCCCATCTACATTTACTGGATTGGGCTAATCAATAGCTAGATCACAAACTCTAAAGTCTAAACATAAGTTAGCAACATATTGATGACTTGAATGTCCAAAAGAAATGTTCCACTGGCATTCAGCCAACCAAGGATTATGTACTGTGAATATAATGTAGGCTACACTTAGCCCTGGATACATAGCCTCAGTCTTCCCTATGCATTCAACACCATTGGCAATCGCTAAAGCGCATAATTCAATTGAGATTTTTTGTCACTGGCATACACACAATAATCCCATACTGTCAAAGTGGAATTATGTTTTTCGAAATGTTTTAAAATGAAAAGCTGAAATGTCTTGAGTCAATAAACATTCCACCCTCTTTTTTTATAGCAATACTACGATCAGGAGTAAAAATGTGCTTAACAAGTCAACTAATAAGTTGCATGGACTCTGTGTGCAATAATAGCACTTACACTAGAACCACCTGGCCTTTTAGCCTATTAGTGCCCGCTAGAGAACGTTGAGAAGGTTGCCAGGTGTCCCATTTAGCATACGCGTCAGATGCATACCAACCTGCAAGGTACGCAAACATAAGCACCAAGACTTGATAAATAGTGAATAAACAATTAATTATAAAACATGAATTTCATGAAGAAATATTGGTCTAAATATATCAATGTAAAAATATAACAATAGTTATTGTTTTTAGATAGAGTCAAGGATATGTTTGTATAATTCTACAACGTTCTAGTGAAAAAAGTCCTAATTTTCCACACTTCCAGTCAATGACACATCAACATTATAAGTCTAAAAATAACATTTCATATATGCTATTGAAATAATAATTATTTGGTTGTCTTAATAAAGGTCTCAGGTAACATTAGAAAACTAAAAAACAATTATTTCAAAGAACATAATAGCATTTTCATTAGTTTATGTTACTCTAGACCCCTCAAACTCAACTCTGGACCTCAACTCTGGCCTGTGTTTTTTTATTGTTCCCCTATAATCAGGGACTGATTTAGACATGGGACACCAGGGGTGTGCAATTCATTATCAGGTAAGAGCAGAACACCAGCAGGCTCCGGGCCATCATAGGGAAAGAGTTGAATACCCCTGCTCTGGGCTATAAATTTGCTTTGGCAGGTTTAAAGCAAACATTGTGGAAATAAGAAAATGTATTTAAAAGATAACAGAATGGAGAATTGTACGTTTATTATGTTACTAGTCTGCTTAGCAGCCAGCGCATTGCTGCCACTGCTAGTGGTCAAGTAATGAAAGCATGGACAGCACAGATATTCTTGGAAAAAGTAACATTTGAAAATAGAGCTGCATCTCTTGAATTTTGAAAGCTACTTGACAAAGGTAAGTGTCATAGAAACTGCAGAATATGCTCTTTCTGATACTACATAGAAATCAAAATGTTTTACCTGCATGTGACTGAAGGAGGATTTGATAAAGTAATGCTCCTTTCCCTGCATCTGTCAAATAAGATCTCTTCATGTATAATTTGACAACTGATAATAATGTCCCTCATCAGACTACTGTCAATTTAATCGTGTCTATACGCTAACTCTTATTATTATAAGAGAAATGAGTTTCGGTACATTTTAGTTGTAGTTTTGATGGGTCTGGCTGACTGGCATCAATTGTTTCCCCTTGCTCATCAACTTGCATTATTCTAAAGGCCTACTGCAACAGGTAGCATGTTTTCATTTCCCTTACAATATATCTAATTAGTAAAAGCATTATAGTAAATAAAAGTCATTACCATTCTCTTTAAAGTAAAACGAAAAATTATCAATCTGCAAGGCGCACGGTTAAATTATTTGCTATAAACATGAGCACCAAAGCTGATAAATAGGCCTAACACAAACTAATCATTACACTATTGTCTTTCTAAATTAAATTAACCTCTTCACCCTTCTTATCATTCAGTAAGGCCTTAATTTAAATTAAATTGTGAAGTAACGTGCACAATTAACACCCATTCATTAATTTGTCATTCATTCAGCGAGGAGAGAGATACACATTAGCACCTGGCTGGGTATCAATGTCCTACACTGCATCGTCTTGGCGGGTTAGGTTCAGAATAGGTGTGGAAAAAAAGTTTTCTGTTTGTGATATAAAAATTCTGACAAACGGGCAATGTAAAACTCAAACATTTAGGAAAAGTCAGGGAAGGAGCAGGCTACGGCTTTTTGTGTGTGTGAGTGTGTGTGTGTGTGTGTGTGAGTGTGTGTGCGTGTGTGTGTGAGTGTGTGTGTGGAGGGGGGGTATTTACAAAATCAAACATCAGTGGCCGTTAGCCTAATACCCTGACTACACCGCTCGCGCACGTGGCTGCAAAATAAATGTCGCAATTTATGTTATTCAATCATTGCACCTACACTCCTCACGTGGGTCTTACAAGGCGTTCTACATGATTTTTGAGTGATTACCTCATCTCTGTTGCCGACACACAATTATCTGTAAAGGTCCCTCAGCCGAGCAATGAATTTCAAACACAGATTTAACACACTGCTAAACACTACAAAGATACAAGCATCCTTCCTAACTCAGTTGCCGGAGAGGAAGGAAACCACTCAGGGATTTCACCATGAGGCAAATTGTGACTTTAAAACTGTTACAGAGTTTAATGGCTGTGATAGAAGAAAACTGAGGATGGATCAAAAACATTGTAGTTACTCCACAATACTAACTTAATAGACCGAGGGAAAAGAAGGATGCCTGCAGAAAATAACAAAACATGTATCCTGTTTGCTTGGGCGAAATCCAATACCACGTTTTATTGAGTACCACTCTCCATATTTTCAAGCATAGTGGTGGCTGCATCATGCTTTGAGTATGCTTGTAATTGTGAAGGACCGGTGAGTTTTCATGATAAAAAATAAACGGAATGGAGCTAAGTACAGGCAAAATCCTAGAGAAAACTCTGGTTCAGTCTGCTTTCCACCAGACACTGGGAGATCAATTCACATTTCAGTAGGACAATTTACCTAAAACACAAGGCCAAATCTACACTGGAGTTGCTTACCAAGAAGACAGTGAATGTTCCTGAGTGGCCGAGTTACAGTTTTGACTTCAATAAAATTTCAAACGTTTCTAAAAACGGGTGAGAAAAAATCTAATCCATTTTGGATTCAGGATGTAACACAACAAAATGTGGAATAAGTCAAGGAGTATGAATACTTCCTGAAGGCACTGTATGTAGAAACTGTTTTTGTTGTATAGCACACTGTATTACTTATACAACTAATACAAGGACATGTTACGTAGCTAGGAGTGGTGGGTGCGAAGTCAGGAACAGAAAGCAGAGGGCTTTTTGGTTTGCCGTATTTATTCCGGTAAGAATAAGGTCATGCCTACAACTCGGGGTCTCAATTTACTGTTGAGAGTTAGAGTAGTAGAATACACATGGTGCAAGTTTGCAATTTGGTTGTGAATCAGCAGGTTTCCTCATGTTATGTCAGTCGCTGACAGTCCCTCGATAAGCCACGTCAGCTTACAAGTGTTTTTATTTTTACTATTTTCTACATTGTAGAATAATAGTGAAGACATCAAAACTATTAAATAACACATATGGAATTATGTCTTAACCAAAAAAGTGTTAAACAAATCAAAATATATTTTATATCTGAGATTATTAAAAGTAGCCACCCTTTGCCTTGATGACAGCTTTGCACACTCTTGGCATTCTTGCAACCAGCTTCATGAGGTATTCACCAGGAATTGATTTCAATTAACAGGTGTGCCTTGTTAAAAGTTAATTTGTGGAATTTCTTTCCTTCTTAATGCATTTGATCCAATCAGTTGTGTTCTGACAAGGTAGGGGTGGTATACAGAAGCCAACCCTATTTGGCTTCTGTAAAAGACCAAGTCCATATTGTAGCCAGAACAGCTAAAATAAGGAAAAAGAAGCAACAGTCCATCATTACTTTAAGACCTGAAGGTCAGTCCATACGGAACATTTCAAGAACTTTGAAAGATGCTTCAAGTGCAGTCGCAAAAACCATCAAGCCCTATGATGAAACTGGCTCTCATGAGGACTGCCACTGGAAGACCCAGAGTTACCTCTGCTGCAGAGGATAAGTTGATTAGAGTTACCACCCTCAGAAATTGCAGCCCAAATAAATGCTTCACAGATTTCAACTAACAAACACAACTCAACATCAACTGTTCAGAGGAGACTGTGTGAGTCAGGCTTTCATGGTCAAATTTCTGCAAAGAAACCGCTACTAAGCGACACCAATAAGAAGAAAATACTTGCTTAGTCCAAGAAACATGAGCAATGGACATTATACAGGTGGAAATCTGTCCTTTGGTCTGATGAGTCCAAATGAGAGATTTTTGGTTCCAACCGCCATGTCTTTGTGAGATGCAGAGTAGATGAATGGATGATCTCTGCCTGTGTGGTTCCCACCATGAAGCATGTAGGAGGAGGTGTGATGGTGCTTTGCTGGTAACACTGTCTGTGATTTATTTTGAATTCAAGGCACACTTAACCAGCATGCCTACCACAGCATTCTGCAGCGATACGCCATCCCATCTGGTTTGCGCTTGGTGGGACTATTGCTTTTTTCCAACAGGATAATGACCCAACACACCTCGAGGCTGTGTAAGGGCTCGAGGAGGAGGTGTGATGGAGTGCTGCATCAAATGACCTAGCCTCCACAATCACCCGATCTCAACCCAATTGAGATGGTTTGGGATGAGTTGGACAGCAGAGTGAAGGAAAAGCAGCAAACAAGTGCTCAGCATATGTGAGATCTCCTTCAAGACTGTTGGAAAGGAAATGACAGGTGAAGCTGGATGAGAATGCCAAAAGTGTGCAAAGCTGTCATCAAGGCAAAGGGTGGCTATTTTGAAGAATCTTAAATATAAAATATATTTTGATTTATTTAACACTTTGTTGGTCACTACATGATTCCATATTTGTTATTTAATAGTTTTGATGTCTTCACTATTATTCTACAATGTTGAAAATAGTAACATTAAAGAAAAACCCTTGAATGAGTAGGTGTGTCCAAACTTTTGACTGGTACTGTATGCAAGATCACGCAGCATGGAGCCAGAGTTGTTAAACTTTGATGGAGATTGCTTGGTGGGTTTGCAGTATTCTGAAGTGTACATGTATGTATTTGCAGAATCAGCAAAGAGTTGTTCAACTTTGATGGAGAATTAACCGTGAAAGAGAACAGTACTGAGTCCTTCATCGATGAGCCATATGAGAGCCGTTACACAAGGTTTTGCACACCAACAAAATCTTGCTTAGGGCCCCAAAAATGCTAGGGGTTGCCCTGCATAGAATGCAACAGGTTGAACAATCTAATTGGTAAACTATTCTACTATGGGGTTGTCTGATTTTGCTGTTGCTTACAGGTGTTGTTGGCTGTGGAAAATTGAATGTGGACAAAAATATTTAATTACATATGCCTACTACCGGGATTCAGCTCCGCCTGGCTTCATTTAATAGCGGGAGTAAACAAGTGGTGGGGTTGCATAAAGCTGAAACACAAATTAAGGGTTATGGCTTTAATTATATAAAATGTAAAAACTCCATGAAGAACCCTCTGTGG